>NC_067118.1:4251867-4346867 GCF_021347895.1 Acanthochromis polyacanthus
CACTAAATAAGTCAGTTTACTCACCACCAGGACGACTGTGGGACGTTTCCTGTTCCTCCAGAAAGAAAGAAAAAACCATGACGTTGTCAGAGTGATGTCATCAGGTGCATTATGGGAAATGTGGGATCTTCTGCCTTCACCTTCTGCTGATCTTTAGATCAGCAGAAGGTGATCTCATTAGATCATCTAACATTAAATAGGGCTGCAGAAATAAACCATGTGGTGGGATGAAGTACTTTTTAGGCCAACAATTTACTTGCAGTCCTGGTATGTTTCGTATCTGAGAACATTTACTCGAGTACTGCACTCAGCCTAAGAATAATTTTAAGGCACATTGAGTTTTTACATTTTTTTTTCAGTCCTTCCTGACCTACTCTATTTCACTACATTCATCTCACAGATTTAGTTGCACATTATTTCCATTTTTCCTAAATACTAAATAAATGCAGCCTCCACAAAAACTGTTTTGTTTTTATTAAAGGATTATTTACTTATTTGAATATTTATTTAACTATTTAATTTCTCTTTTTTGTGAGGTAAATAAAAATACATTTATAATTTTGCAATACAACAACAATTACAATGATTTTTTCATTCTCTAATGATTTTAAGTTGTACTTTCTTACAAAAATAGAAACAGCATGTACACTATTGTTCAGAAGTCTGGGGTCACTTAGAAATATCTTAATTTATTAAATGAATGATAAATCCAGTGTAGACATAGTTAATGTGGTAAATGACTATTCTAGGTGTAAACAGCTGATTTCTAATGGAATATCTCCATAGGGGTACAGAGGAACATTTCCAGCAACCATCACTCCTGTGTTCTAATGCTACATTGTGTTAGCTAATGGTGCTGAAAGGCTCATTGATGATTAGAAAACCCTTGTTCAGTTATGTTAGCACATGGATAAAAGTGGAAAACATAGAATTGTCTGGATGACCCCAAACTGTTGAACAGTAGTATAAATATTCAGGAGGTCCTCAGTTTATGATGTCCTTGATCTGCGGTATTTTGTTGTTATGTCAGAACTGGTTACATGGAACTAGTTGATGAGCAGAGCGGATGAATACGTCGTCACACGGCGCTATCAGACGGCTTTGTTTCCATTCTCTGGTTGTACTCCACCTTGGATTGTTCTACATTCACTAAGTTTTTACCTTCATTATGGCTCCCAGCATAAGTCAGACTCTTCTGATGCTGGAAGAAAAGGAAAGTCGTCTCCATGGAAGTGAAATTAGACAGAATAAAACGCTGGGAACAGAAACACCGACCAACATGGGTCAAGATATAAAACCACGTCAACATGTTGTCGCGACCCTCTGTGATGAATGAGTGAGACTTTATCTGGTTCTCTGCTGGTTTATTGAACTTCACACAGGATACTGTGGGCCGTAGACAGAATAACTAGAAAAACCCCATAACTTAGCTCCAGAAGAACTAGAAAAACCCCATAACTTAGCTCCAGAATTAGCCGCAGTTCCCAGCTCTCTCTACTGCTGACTCTCAGCCAATCAGAAGTGAGCTAACTAAACATGACACGTTCACAGACATCAGGTAAATCTGGAACTGGACAATAAACATCAAAACCTCAACTTGAACAACAATATCAGTCCGTTACAATATTCTGTTATCTTCTAGTAAAATGATTCATACATGCGTGAAAGTCGTTGGTATTCATGACTTTATGAAGAACTGATCATAACGTGATGCATGAACGGATTTGGTTACATTTTCACCGCAGTTTTGACAAAAATCGATTTACGTAGATCAGTAATCCATCAAATTTATTTTTTGATTTTTGCTCATTTTCTGTCATAATTTAGTCAAGCAGCATGGAAAATCTAAATCTGTGCCAGAAATCCAATAAATACTGAGCAGCTGAAGATTTCTGTTATTATTGTTGTCATTAGTTAATTTATTGGAGACACGTTTCCTACAAATGAAGGTGAGATAGATTAGTAATTTCCTTTTAATTTTTGGTTTAATGCCTGCAAAATGAAGGAATCATATAAAAACATGAGTCTTTGCACTTTTAAATGGCACACAATGAAGAATCATCATTCTAAATAAAACACCAGGTCTAGGAGGTTAAATGTAGTTTACAGATGTGTTTAAACATAATTTCAGACATGTTGAGTTTTATAAAAACATCATAGAATACACATAAAGACCTGCCATCCATTAACGTGAGTATTCAATCAGATATTTAATTCAAACACAAATTCCAAATAATCTCTTTCTCTTCAGTTCAGTCCACTGGAAACCAGCACAGTCCAGTTAAACTGGTTCATCTCTCCAGTCGGCTCCACTCAGCCGGAGGATCTCTGGGTCCTCTGGGCTTCTGAACGCGACAGTTAAACTCTGAAAGACAAGACAACGTACAGGCCAGCATTTAGTGAAGCTGGAACATCATTTTAACACCTTCACCTCCCCCAACCTCCTACTCAGTGTTCAGCAGCATGGAGTGAGTAACACACCACAGAGCCGTAGTGGGCAGATATTAATACACTCTGAGTCTTACTTAAACACATCCTGTGAGGTATTAATAGCTGGGTTTATGTACAGTATGTGGAGGTAATGAATCTTTAATAGCAGAAGCAAAGAGGAGCTGATGGAAGTGATGCAGCTTCATGGAATAAGGAAGCTGCAACAACCACAAGCACGCGATTAGCGATGATGTGACTAATTTGGGTTTGGTAGGTGTCACTCTGTCAGTGTTTAGAGAGCTGTGTGAAAATATAAGGCAGCAGAAACCTGAATACCAACACAGCCAGGAAACTACTGCACCAGGACGTCAAACAATTAAATATTATTGCACCAAAACATAAAAAACCTGAACATCCACACAGCCAAATGTAAAAACTCACAACTTTACTGCACCAGAATGTCCAAAAATTTGATTATTAGTGCACAGAAAATCAAAAATCTGAATGAAAGCACACGTAAACATTGAATAATGAAGATATTAATGCAGCAAAATGTAAAAAAAAAAAAAATAACGGACCAAATGGTCAAAAACTTAATAGTTCAAAACATAAAGAACCTGGACACTGACACAACATAGCTTCAAAAACCTGAATACAGATCCATTAAAACATCAAAAAACCTGGATATTAACACATCTAAACATTGGTACGATCAATATTAACACATCAAAGTGTCAAAAACACGGATATTAAGGCACAGAAGCATAAAATCCCTGAACAATAACGCACATAAGTGGAAAAAACGAGCACATTAGTGCACCAAAGCATCCCAAAACCTGGAGATTAACGCATTAAAATGTCCAAAACCTGAACAGTCATGAAGAAAAAGTCTGGATGAAAGAACACTAAAGGCTGTCAGAAAGTCACCAGATTCAACACGAGATTATTTACATCTTGTCTCAACGTGTGAAAGCTGACATAATTAATGAAATAAACGAAGCCCCGTTTTATTCCATTACCAGCTGAGCCAGGTGTACCGTTACGTAACTGTTGTTAAGAATGACATGGATATTGCAACAGATCAATGAAGTGTTTGTGGGTTTTGAAGCGACTGTGGGCTCATCAGCATCAGAGCATGAAAACCAAATCCTGGGCTCTATAGAGAAAAATGGGATAGATCTGTCAAAATGTCGCGGACAGGGCTATGATGGGGCCACGAATATGAGTGGTGGTATTCAGGTGTACAGGCGAGAATAACAGCCTCTTGCCCGTTATGTTCATTGCACTGCTCATAACATCAAACTTGCTCTCAATGACTGTTAAAAATGTCCCTGGAGTGAAGCAGTTCTATGACACTGTAGAGAACCTGTACAACTTTTTGGTCACAGTATCAAACGATGGGCGCTCCTCAGTGAATTAATGACACCAGGGAGCAGAAGTGTCACATTAAAACGCCTCTGTCCCACTCGCTGGTCATCTCGACATGATGCGCTTTTTGTGTTAAGGCACAGATATGGAGACATTATAAAAGCCCTCGTCAACATTTCCCTGACCAGTGACAAAAAAGAGGAGCGTAGTGAAGCAAGTGAGCTCAAGAATGCTATAAGCACATTTGCTTTCATATTTTTGGTCAACGTGCAAACCAAGATTCTTGAGTGTATAAACGCTGCCTCACAGTTACTCCAAGCTGAGGATGCGGACATTCTGAAAGCATCTACTCTTCTGCAAAACGCCATCAGTGTTTTGATGGAGCTTAGGGAGCATTTTGATGAGGTTAAGTCTGCCACTCTTGCTTGTTAAGCGTCACTTTGATGAACTTTCTGAAGACAACCGCCTCACTGATGCAGAGAGCAACTTTCGGGTGAACGTTTTCAATGCCTGTCTGGACATTATCATCCAACTGTCCCAGAGATTCACCAGCTTAAATGGAACTATGAATATGTTCAAAGCAATTCACCCCAACACACTGCTGCAAGCAGGAGATGAGGATTTACACCAAGCTGCCCGGCGGCTTTGTGAGCACTAAGGTCGGGACATCGCCCCCAGCTTCCCTGGCCAGCTGCTTTCTTTTAGAACCTGTTTTAAGGACCAGATAACAAAGCAAACATCTGTTGCGGATCTGGCAAAAATGCTCCTTGTTAACCACCCAGCAGTAACTTCTACATTCAGTGAGGTTTGCACCGCCCTCCTTTTATTTTTGACTCTTCCCCTGAGCGCTCATTCTCCAAGTTAAAACTCATTAAAAACCACTTGAGGAGCACAGTGGGACAAGAGAGACTGGGAGGACTTGCCATGTTGTCCATAGAGAATGAGAGAGCAAAGAAAATGGACATACAGAGCATCGTGGACGAGTTCGGAGAGCGCAAGGCTCGTCGTATGCCCTTAGTGGTGAGTAGATCTATAGTACTTCACGCTGAAACTGTGTTTGTGAACATGTGGACCGCTGTACCAGTTTTACTAAACTTTATAGCTACTGATACAGGCTCTGAGCTGAAATAGTTAAAGTGGGTGTCAGAATGATGCGGTCGCTATCCGTGGTGCTGAACTGCTTTGAATTTGTGTTTTATTATGAGTGACCATATGGCCTAAAGTTTTTGTCGTTCTCTTGGTTTGTTATACTTCATGTCCGTTTGATGGACTTCTAAATGACAGTCGCTCTCCGTGGTGCCGAAGCTTGTAAGCCCCGCTGTTGTGGGCATGTGTATGCTGTAAAATGATGTTACCGTGAGCTTTATTATTTGGGTTTAAAGGGCCCGGTTATTTGCCCCACCCCCGGCCCGGCTCTGATTTGTTCTACTAGTGAGTACAGGTGTACTGACCGATACTTCCAGGTGAGCAGAAACTGGTCACGTCTGAGACTGAAGAGGAGACATCTTCGTAGTCGTTATCAGACGGGGAATGATGTTCAGCTGGAAGACAGAAGAGTCCGTTTACATCTTTGATTTCTAAGAAGCTAACCGTCCTTCCCTGTCCTGTTCTTACCTGACACCAGCTGATAGTCCCGCCCTTCACTGGGCCTCTGACTGGACGGCGCTGCGATGTCATAGATGGGCGTGGTCGACCTGGGGAAGCTGTGAGGGTTAGCTCGTGGTTTGACGGTGCTGTAGATGGGAGCTGCTGGGGCTCCGGAGGGTTCGTTGTCATAGTGATGGGAGGCCGGCATCATCCTGGAAACGGGAGAACATCATCATCCAGTGTGTTAGCCTGACAGCCTGTTAGCCTGTGAATGTTCTGATTCCTGGTGCATCACTTCTGCTGTTTCACATTGATGGTTAACTTTGCATTTTAATTCAAGAACATTTCCAGATCAGACACTATGTTTTTTTTACAACTTTTGTCATGTAAAATGCTATTGTTGGCATTAGTTAGCCTCTTCAGCCCCTTCAGACTTTCACTTCCAAGTGTTGAATTTTGTTTTCCAAAGCCAAACTTTACCTGTTTACCTGTGTGAATGGTGTTTAAAAACTTCCCTATACAGTATCAGTATTGGACAAGCTGCTTAGCGATCTAAGCTACATTAAATGAGATTTCATTACCTCCAGACAAATGTAGCAAGCTAAGCTATGCCAACATGGCAAACATAGATCAGAAGGTACTTTACTTACATTAAATTTGATTCATTTAGAGCAGTAAAAAAAAAACATGTAGCTAGCTAAGAGTTAGCTGTTGACTAGCTGTTAGCTACTGTTAGCAGACTGGACTAAGGACTGATATTTTCACAGTCACACAAAGTGCTTCTGTCAGCCACATGTCTTTAGAGCTACTTTTTTTCCCTCATTAGCTGGTTCTGTAGCAACATGATCATCATTTGGAGTTGCCACTCCAGCTAAAAAGGAGCAAACATTATGCATAATGTTTGCTCCTTTTTAGCTTAGCTTTTGGTTTCAGCGCTTCCTGAGGAAAACATCCATCTATTTCGCTGCTGTAGGGGAAAGTTTGAAAATTCAATCATAAATAATAATGTTGGATTTTTTTTAAATCTTGCCTTCCATAGAAGCCTTGTTGGGTAAATGTAGCAAGCTAAGCTAACAGTTACTCTATGCTAAATAAAGCTTCACTCTGCTGAGGCTACCTTCAGAGAAATGTAACAAGTGAAGCTACGCCAACACGGCAGAAGTGATTTATTACAGCAGACAATATTTTATTGATTTATTTGTTTGTTTTACCATGCTAGCTAGTAGTTAGCTGCTGCCATGAATCTGCTAAACCTCACTTTTATTTTACTGAGAGCTCTGCTGAGCTTCCTAGAATATCTTTTTTGTAAAATCTAGCTTGAATAAATAAATTAATAAAAGATCTTCACTGTTAGATTTATGTTGGATTCAGAAAACTAGTTAAATTAATAGCACTGGTTTGTGACACGGTTAGCTAGCTAGCATCACTATTACCATCCTGCTGTTGAAGAACGTATATAAATTGGTCAAACTGGTTCCAGTGCTGCTTGGACTGACGCCCAGTTCTGCGTCGTTAAATCAAACGCACCTGCTGGACTGGGGCTTGTTGACCACGGAGTAGGCGGGGTCAGATGGCGGTGGGAGGGGCTGCCGAGGCTTGTTGACCACAGCGTACGTGTCGTTCATCTCAACCTGCTTTGATCGTCTGGTTATGGACAGAGAGGAAATGTTAGCCGCTAACCGAGGTAGATATAGAAAGATAACCTGTTGGTCCAGGTGTTATCCAGGTGTGGACAGGTGTGAGGATTTCTATTTACATGTGTCCCTCTGTGGGAACATGAAGCTTTAAATCGATGCCAAAGGCCAGCAGGGAGGTTTAACGTCTGATTGACCAAACAGATGGTGTGTTTATAGGATGCTAATGCTAAGTTGTTAGCTGGAGGTGCTGCTTCACCCACAGATCCTGAGCTCTGATTAGCTGCTTCTCCTCCTATAATCAGGATAGTCCTATATCTGAGCTGCTACAGAACTAAATAAAATAAAAACTGAATATTTTATGAGCTAGTTTTCATCATCATCCTGTCTTTTCTTCTCGTCTTCCCTCTTCTTCTTCACTTCTTGCCTCTATCTTGTTCCTCCTCTATTTTTGTTTTCACCTGCTTCCTCTCCACCTTCACTGTTTTCTACCTTCCTCTTTCACTTCCCCTCTTCTGCTTCTTCAACACCTCCTCCCACCATCGCTCTGATCGGTTTCCACGGTAACGCAGTAACATATGGGATGGAGGGAAGGCGGAGGTGAGAAAGTGTTAATTTAACACATCAGGGTGAAACGTCCATCTGTCTCTCTGCACAGACAGAAAGACAGAAAAACAGAGAGAGAGAGACAGACAGACAGACAGTAAACTAAACAGACAGACAGGTGTGTATTTTACCTGTCGGAGGAAGAAGCTGTCGTTGAGTTTTTCTTCTTTGGTTTCTTCGGCTGCAGAAACAGAAAATTCCCTTCAGAGAGTTTTAAAGAGAAACAAACTGATCCTGATACCGATCGATGAACTGATTTATTGATCCTGAAACTGATCGATGAACTGATTTATTGATCCTGATACTGATCGACGGATGTGACAGGAAGTGATTTATTGATCCGGTAGTCGGACAGGTGAGAGGCCTCCACACACCTGGACACCGTTGGAGAATCTGTTATTTTTAGGTTCCCAGGAGAGAATCTTTCAGCTGCAGCAATGAGGAACAGAAAAGTGTTTCTAAATGTCAGAGTTTCCCTTTTTTCTTCCTCTCGGTGATTGTTTTGTCACTCTGAGCTCCACAAACATAGAAACAGTTTTCAGACTCGCTTTAACAAACGACCGGACCAGCAGAGTAAAAGTAGAACCAAAGCTCAGAGCAGCAGCCTGGAGAAGAAAACCAGCTGCTGGTTCTGCTGATAGTCGGATCAGATCCACCGTCCTGGTCCTGGTCCTGGTCCTAATCCTGATCCTGATCCTGGTTCTTCTTCTGGTCCTGGTTCTGTTCGTGGTACTGGTTCTTGAAGCTGACCCACCTGTCAGCGTCTGTCTTCTTCAGCTTAGATCCATGGGTTTTGTCAAATGTTTCTGAACGAGCTGCTGTTAAACTGTCCGCTGCAGCTCATTTGCATACAGGAAGTCAGCGTTACTTCCTCTTTCTGCAGCTGCTCTGATTACTTCCTGCTTCAGTCTTACTTCAGCTCAGAGCACAACAGGAACTTAGAACTCACAAGGTGTCAAAGTTTCTGTTCAGACAGGTGAGACGTTTGACCTTAAGGTGGGAAGTTTTACCCTGGATGGAGTCTGGAGGTATCGTCCTCTAGTCGGACGGTTGGCAGGTTCCTCTGAGGTTAGAAGTTTGATCTCAGACAAGTTGGTAGTTTTACCCCCAGGTTGAATGTTTAAAGTTTTACCTTTGAGGTTGAGAGTTTTACCTTTAATGTTTGACTTGGACAACTTTGTAGTTTTACCTTCAGGTTGAAAGTTTTACCTCATAATTGAATATTTTTCCTCAGACAGGTTGAAAGGTTGATCTCAGACAAGCTAGTAGTTTTACCTGAAGGATCAATCCTGTCTTTGACTGAATGGAAGGTTGACCTCAAGGCTGAAAGTTTTACCATGAACAAATTGGAAATTTTACCTTAAAGTTGGAAGTTAAAACTTGAGAGTTGGAACTTGGACAAGTTGGAAGTTTTACGTTAAGGATGGAAGTCTTACCTCCGCCTGCAGGGAAGTTTGACCTCAAAATTGAAAGTTTTACTTCAAGTTGGTAGATTTACCTTCAAGTTGGTTGTTTTACCTTTAAGTCCCAAATTTAAACTTGGGAGTTGGAACTTGGACAAGTTGGTAGTTATACTTTTAAGTTGGAAGTGTTCTTCTGACTGGATGTTCATTCGACCTCATAGCAGTAGGAAGTCCTACTTCTGACGGGTTGGAAGTGTGACCTCAGACAAGTTGTCGGTTTGACCGCAGACAGACACGATTTTTGAAAGAAAGATTCCAGTTTGACCTCGGACAAGTTGGTAGTTTTACTTTGAAGTTGAAGGTTGTTCCTCATACATGTTGGAAGTTTCACCTCAGAAAGACTAAAGTTTGACATCAGACAAGCTGGTAGTTTTACCCTAAGGTTGGTAATTTACCTTTAAGTTGGAAGTTTAAACTTGACAGTTTGAACTTGAATTAGTTAGTAGTTGTACCTCGAGGTTGGAAGTTTTACCCTTAAGGTTGGTAGTTTTACATTTAAGGTTGGTAGTTCTACCTTTAAAGTTTGGAGTTCTACCTTTCAGGTTGGTAGTTTTACGTTTAAGGTTGATAGTTCTACCTGTGAGATGTTGGAGTAGAGCTCAGAAGCCGACGGCTGCAGGAAGTTCTTGAACATGGAGATGACGGCAGTGAAGATGAACAGATATTGTTCCTGCACAGAACCAAGAATTCACAGATAAAGGAGTGTTTATTGAACAAAATTTCAAACTAGGAGTCAAAATTTGAAACTTTCTGATAAGACAAAATTCTGATTCACTGAGTGAAAATGAAACGGAAAAAAATGTAAATTTTATCATAGAAACTCTCATTTACTAGCCAAGCCGTGCTAGACCAATGCTCTGAAGACGCAAGGGTCTAGGAACGCTCGACAGGGAGGGAGGCGGGCTAAAAGGTTGCCTATCAAATCACTCTGCAGCAATTGGGTAGGTATACAACCAATCAGCGCAATGAATAGGCTCTTAGAGCACCGGAAATCAGAGGATGCGGTAGTTCGGTGAAGCCTTATTTATACAGTCAATGGGTGAAGCTCAAGTATATTACAGACATGTTAACAGAAAGATTATTCAGAGTCGGTGCTAACGGAGCTCAACAACTGTTGTCGTTTTTGTTGTCGACCCTGGCAGAGAATTAAATTCGTTGCCATGTGTTGTCTAGCGTGGCTAGGCTAGTTGTTTCCGGTTGTTTCTGTCAGAATCGTCATGCCTCTGTCGTCACTTCTTTACGCCCGCCTTCTGACTCTACACTTCATGGTGATTCGTCCGGCCAGTTTTAGGAGAATCCAGCCTCGAGCCTTATGGAGGGTAACTAGAGCCACCCTGGCAGAGAATTAAATTTGTTGCCGTGGGTTGTCTAGCGTGGCTAGGCTACTCATTTACATGTTTAAGAACAGAAATATTCCATAAAAACTTCTGACCTTCGTCTGAACAGCTAATGGTCTCTGTCTGCGGAGCAACAGCACAACGTCCATGATGCTGAAGTCTGCCGTCAGCTGCTGCACAACAACAACAACAACAACACAATGAGACAACAACAACACAATAACACAATGAAACAACAACAACAACACAATGAGACAACAACAACACAAAGAAACAACAATAACAACACAATGAAACAACAACACAATGAGACAACAACAATAACACAATGAAACAACAACAACAACACAAACAACAACAATACAAAGAAACAACACAAACAACAACAGCAACAGCAACACAATGAAACAACACAAAGAAACAACAACAACACAACGTCCATGATGCTGAAGTCTGCCGTCAGCTGCACAACAACAACAAAAACAAAAACAACACAATGAGACAACAACAACACAATGAGACAACAACAACACAATGAGACAACAACAACACAATGAAACAACACAAAAGAAGCAACAGCACAATGAAACAACAACAACACAAAGAAACAACAACAACACAACGTCCATGATGCTGAAATCTGCCGTCAGCTGCACAACAACAACAAAAACAAAAACAACACAATGAGACAACAACAACACAATGAGACAACAACAACACAATGAGACAACAACACAAAGAAACAACAACACAATGAGACAACAACAACAACACAATGAGACAACAACAACACAATGAGACAACAACACAAAGAAACAACAACACAATGAGACAACAACAACAACACAATGAGACAACAACAACACAATGAGACAACACAATGAGACAACAACAACACAATGAGACAACAACAACACAATGAAACAACACAAAAGAAGCAACAGCACAATGAAACAACAACAACACAAAGAAACAACAACAACACAAAGAAACACCACCACCACAATGAGACAACAACAATAACACAATGA
This sequence comes from Acanthochromis polyacanthus, assembly GCF_021347895.1. Classification (NCBI taxonomy): domain Eukaryota; kingdom Metazoa; phylum Chordata; class Actinopteri; family Pomacentridae; genus Acanthochromis; species Acanthochromis polyacanthus. Next base: position 4,263,324 of record NC_067118.1, read on the forward strand.
GACAACAACAACACAAAGAAACAACAACAACACAAACAACAACAATACAAACAACAACAGCAACAGCAACACAATGACTGATGTGTTTTAACAGATTCACTGATTGAACAAACTTTATTTTCTGTACGTTGTTTACATGCAGGGAAAAACAAACAACAAGATGAGAAGAACATGCGTGTAGCAGCAGCAGACACACAACTACCCACTCCTGTGTTGTGTTATCATGTGTTACCTTGGTAACCAGCAGGTCATGGATGTAGTCGATAGCACAGATGACTCCAGTCCTCCCACAGCCGGCACTGTAACACACACACACACACACACACACACACACACACACACACACACACACACACACACACACACACACACACACACACACACACATACACACACACACACACACACACACACACCAACAGATGCAGTGTGTGTTCACAGTGCCATCGTTAGCTGGTGTTACCTGCTGCATATTCACAGCCTGCTGCTTTCTGTGTGTGTCTGTGTGTAGTTGTATAGTTGTGTGAGTGTGTGTGTCTGTGTGTAGTTGTATAGTTGTGAGTGTGTGTGTCTGTGTGTAGTTGTATAGTTGTGTGTGTGTCCTCCATATGTGCGATCCGTCCTGCTGCATGTTAATGACCATCTGACCTGTGATCTGTACTTATGGCACAAACAAGCTGCAGTAATGATGTGGAATTAGCAGCCGTTTAGAGTGTGTGTGTCTGTGTCCGTTGTGTACCTGCAGTGTACCAGCAGCGGGGAGTTGTGTGTCCCCTGCCTGGTCCTGGCTCGGTCCAGCAGGTCCAGAACTCCAGAAGTCTCATAGGGAACGTCGTGATCCGGCCATGATAAGAACTGATACTGGATCAGAGAACGGGTCATCTGAGGACACACAACTACACAGTTACACACAGACACACAACTACACAGTAACACACAGACACACAACTACACAGTTACACACAGACACACAACTACACAGTTACACACAGACACACAACTACACAGTTACACACAGACACACAACTACACAGTAACACACAGACACACAACTACACAGTTACACACAGACACACAACTACACAGTTACACACAGACACACAACTACACAGTAACACACAGACACACAACTACACAGTTACACACAGACACACAACTACACAGTTACACACAGACACACAACTACACAGTAACACACAGACACACAACTACACAGTTACACACAGACACACAACTACACAGTAACACACAGACACACAACTACACAGTTACACACAACTACACAGGTTACACACAGACACACAACTACACAGTTACACACAGACACACAACTACACAGGTTACACACAGACACACAACTACACAGTTACACACAGACACACAACTACACAGGTTACACACAGACACACAACTACACAGTTACACACAGACACACAACTACACAGGTTACACACAGACACACAACTACACAGTTACACACAGACACACAACTACACAGTAACACACAGACACACAACTACACAGTTACACACAGACACACAACTACACAGTAGCACACAGACACACAACTACACAGTTACACACAGACACACAACTACACAGTAACACACAGACACACAACTACACAGTTACACACAGACACACAACTACACAGGTTACACACAGACACACAACTACACAGTAACACACAGACACACAACTACACAGGTTACACACAGACACACAACTACACAGTTACACACAGACACACAACTACACAGTAGCACACAGACACACAACAGGAGTTCTTATAAACCATTTCCCAGCCCCTAACCCTGCAGTAACTCATCATCACCTCCTCACCTGTACAGGTGTGTTTTCTGCTGCACTGAAGCAGCTCCAGTAACTCCAGAACCTCCACTGGACCGAGACCAGGTCCAGAACCACAGACCAGCTTCACTCCTGTCCTTCCTGTCTAAAACACTGGAGTGAACTGTCTTTAACCAAGTCTCTGCTTTTCTCTCTAACAACAACCTGAACCAGAACCAGTCTGGTTCTAAACAAGGTCCCCCCACCACACTGGACCTCAATCGATGGAGCGAATATTTAGATACCAAAATTAATATCTGGATACCGCCGTAGCAAACGAATATTCGGATATTCTGGATATTTGGGTCCAGCCCTACTATCTACAGGGCTTCCTCAGGGGTCAGTCTATCTACAGGGGTTCGTCAGGGGTCAGTCTATCTACAGGGGTTCGTCAGGGGTCAGTCTATCTACAGGGGTTCGTCAGGGGTCAGTCTATCTACAGGGGTTCGTCAGGGGTCAGTCTATCTACAGGGTTCCTCAGGGGTCAGTCTATCTACAGGGGTTCGTCAGGGGTCAGTCTATCTACAGGGGTTCGTCAGGGGTCAGTCTATCTACAGGGGTTCGTCAGGGGTCAGTCTATCTACAGGGGTTCCTCAGGGGTCAGTCTATCTACAGGGGTTCGTCAGGGGTCAGTCTATCTACAGGGGTTCGTCAGGGGTCAGTCTATCTACAGGGGTTCGTCAGGGGTCAGTCTATCTACAGGGGTTCGTCAGGGGTCAGTCTATCTACAGGGGTTCGTCAGGGGTCAGTCTATCTACAGGGGTTCCTCAGGGGTCAGTCTATCTACAGGGCTTCCTCAGGGGTCAGTCTATCTACAGGGGTTCGTCAGGGCTCAGTCTATCTACAGGGCTTCCTCAGGGGTCAGTGCTTGGTCCTCCTCTTCTCAATAAACACAATAATCATCTACCATGATTCCTCCACCGCCTCTATGCTGATGATACCCAGCTCTTCCCGTCGTTTCTCCAGATCACACGGATCTCATCAAGCTTGCAGATATGTGGATGAAAAACCTCCACCTTCACCTCTCCCAGACTGAGCTCCTGGTCCTCCCAGGCAGTCCCTCTACACAACAAGAAACCAACATCCAGCTGGAATCATCTCAGACCCACAAAGTCCTCCAGGAACTTGGGCATCATGATGGATGACCATCTAACCTTCATGGTTCATGAGTCCTCTGCTGCTCAGTGGTGTTGGTTCATCCTGTAGAACATCAGGAAGATCAGCTCTTCCTGTCTGAACATGCAGCTCCTGGTCCAGGTCTCTAAAATCTGCTCCTTACTGGAGGCCTCCTTTCATGAAGGTCAAACTTCTGCAGATGATCCAGAATGCAGCAGAACGTCTGGTCTTCAATCAGAAACATCTCATGTCACCTCACTGTTCAGATCTCCCTCTTCCCTGAACTCTCTCATCCAGGTCTCCAACAGAAGGTTTCTGATCCAACCTCCTCAACAGCTGGACTCTTCTCCTCTGCGGTTCCCCGATGGTGGAACCAATTACCAAACTATATTCAATCTTTAAGAAAAGACTAAAACCAGATCTTCACTGAACACCTTTAACCTGACAGACTTCCTGTAGACTCCACGGTCCAATGATCTCACCTGAACCTGGTTTTACTGATTACATCCTTCATCTGGTGGATCTACTCTCTGATGGACGTCACTTTGGATGAAAGAGTCTGATAAATTACACTGTAGAATTATAGAAGTTACACACAGACACACAACTACACACAGACACAACTACACACAGACACAACTACACACAGACACACAACCCCAGAGGAGGACAAAGTGAGACTTCAGGTGATTTTTTTTTACCTGCAGGTAAGAAACCGTCAGTTCTCTGATCACCACGTCTTCATTTGGTCGAGTTTCCTCCAACTGCAAACAGACACACAGTTACAGACACACAACATTACACACAACTACAGACACACAACGTCATGTGTGTTTAAAGTTCTTACGTTTGTGACGGTAAAAGGTCCGAATGAAGTCGACTGATGAGCTTCAGTCCAGTAACGTTCACACTTTTTCTGAAAATTCACACAACAAAACACAAAAACACAACAAGTCTGAACATGAAGGACATTGTTTGTTTTAATTCTGTAGAAAATATCAAATAAAGAAGTGAAAGTCAAACACAAACTGATGTAAAACTTCACACAAAATAAAAATGTGTTGTAATGAAAGTAAATTATGAGATGAGTCATTTTAAAAACATCATTTATTGAAATTATGACTCGAGTTTCTATCAGAATGATACTAAATTATTCATTTAAAGACACAATAAAGACATAAAATTCAACATTATCTATCAAAAATCTGACTAATTAAGGCACAATTAAAAATTCAAACAAATCTAAATTAATATCTAAAATAATGTAAATTATGAGCTCCCCACAGTTAAAAAATCCGGTTAAAATTAAATTATAATTTATAGATAAAGACTCACAGTTATGTGTTTTATTTTAAAAAGATAAAATTATGGAGCAACATGTCAGAACTATGATTCAAAATTTATAAAAAAAAATAATAAAAAAGTCTAAATTATGCAATAAAAACACTCAGTTCTGATTTAGACAACATGGAATCATTTGATTTGAAAAGTCAAAATTAGAAAAAAAAATGAGAAAAAAGTCAAAATTTTGAGGTGAAAAATCTAAAATAAAACTTTGAGTAAAACTCAAATTAACAAGTAGAAATAAATTATTCAACATTTATTTTTTTATTTGAAATTTCTGCTTTTGTTTTTTAAATGATAAAAATGAAAGAAAAGCAGAATATTGATGTTAAAGAGAAATAAAAATGATGAAAAGCAACAAGATTTTTTCTACAAGAATAATTAAAAATAGATTAAATATTAATATTAAAAAGTTTACAAAAACAAAAAAAAACATGACGTCAGACTGAACTCACCTTCCCCATCTCCACCTCCCTGCAGGCCATGACTATCACCTGGAACAGAACGTTTGACGGAGAATAAAACTGATAATAAATCTATAATTCATCAAACAAACAGTCTGTGGGAAGTTCAACATCTCTCAGTTTGATTTAAAAAAAAACCCTTTACTAACATTTAAAAACAGAAAACAGTCCAGAAGGAGGATTTCACTTTGAGATGAAATATCAGAAGTTAAACATGAATTATTACCGATCAACTGAAGGAAACCAGAACTCTGAGGAACTAGAACTGAAACGTTTCTGACATTTAACATGTAAAATGACGTAAAGAAACTGTGAAAATCTAAACTAAATAAAAAACAATCCTAATCCTGCAGCTGTAATATAAAAAATTAGTTTCATTTTTTAATTGTCATTTTTCTTTAATTTTTCGTGTATTTTTTGTGCTTAATGATGTTTAGTGAATTACATTTAAAACTGTATAAACAACTAACTCATTTTTGATGTGTAACATTACACAATTTGACAGATATGATGACAAATGATACAAATGATTACAAAAACTGTATTAAAAACAATTACAGATGACACACTGATGAAAACATCTGTTCTTTGTCACCTTTATTCAAGAAATCTGTGTAGAAATGACAGAAATAATATTTACTAAATAATATTTAGTCACTGAAAATATTTAAAACATTTAAGTTGAACTTTAACTGTTGAAGGAAATGAAAATAAAAAAGGAAATATGTGTGAAATTAAAAGAAACCCTTCTTTTTTCTGAAATGGAAATGTTTATGTGGAGGTTTCTATCGTTATTTCACATCAGACAAGTAAATTCACAATTATTGTAAAAGAAAACAATAAAAGTAAGACACAAAAGACAAAAACACAACACAAAACAACAAAAATGAGACACAAACCGACAAAAACGAGACACAAAATGGTTCGATTTTTTTTCGTTATTTCACATCAGACGCGTAAATTCACAGTATCTGTAATTTTATGAATAATCTTGTGTATTTTAAAAACACAGAAAGAAAAGAACTGTAAAATGAAAGTTTCTGTTAGTAAATAGGATGTGTTTTGAACTCTTGATGCAGAAATCTGTAAAAGTTGTGAAGGTTGGTCTGGTCACTGTCTAATTCCTGGAGCTGTTGGTGGAACTGACCTTTACTTCATGCTGCCAGATCATCCTCCAGAAATCAGTCACAGTGGAGCTGAGAGGACCCTGACAGGCGATGTAGGAGGAGGATGAGGACGCCCCCTGGAGGACCAACACAGCATTACAACAGCAACAGACATTTTTAAATCAGTCAGAACCTCCTCAGAACATCTGGTTCTTCATCGGCAGAAACTTGATCAGTGATCAGAGTTCTACCTTCATACTGGGAATATTTCCAGAGTTCCAGGTTTTTGAAGTCCATAGAGGAGAACGTCCTCTGGAGAAAGTTCTAGAGTAGACCTCAGTATACTTAGTATATCTAGATGTTTAGTGTCAATGTTTTGGTCATTCTGGTCACATTTTGAGTTGTTCTGGAAACAAATCCAGACAGTTTGGGTCAGATTGAAGTAATCTGAGCAGTTTTTGGGTCACTTTGGTAAAATGAGACACCGAGACGGATGCAAAACTAATCTGGTGTCAGTTTTTGTCAGAGCTCAAGTGCGTTTTTTTTAATTGAAAATTGGTTAAATTACACAAAATTTGGCTAGAATTTAGATAAAAATCACCCCAAAATTCTCAATAACATATCTGAAAACCTGTTAAAAATGAGAAAAGATGTCCAAAATTACACTAAATTGTTCCAAAATTATTAAAATTTGTCCAAGAAATGGCAATAAACTTTCCAAAGTGACTTAATCTTTTCCAAAATTATTCCAAAAATGTCCAAAAGGACCTGAAATTTTGTCAAAAATGACATGAAAATGGTCAAAAATTGGTCAAATCTTGATTATCTTCAGACTGTGATGACTGGATGGATGTAAAACTGATCTGGTGTCAGTTTTTACCAAAACTCAGATGTGTTTCTCCTCCTAAATGTCATGGTTCTATCTGCTGGACTGATGAAGTTCTGAGGCTCAGAAATGATGGAAAAAGTCCATTAAAAATGATACATCTGGACCCACCTCTATGGACTTCAAGGACCTGGAATGTGAGACTAAACTTAAAGACTGGAAGCAGGAAAGGAGAACGTTCCCTGGAGAAAGTTACAAAGACCTACTGACAACTGGACAAAGTTCTGGAGTAGACCTACCGACAACTGGAGAAAGTTCTAGAGTAGACCTACCGACAACTGTCCAGTTGACGGTAGGTCTAATCTAGAACTTTCTCTAGAGGACGTTCTCCTTTATGGACTTCAAGGACCTGGAACTCTGGAAATATTCCCAGTATGAAGGTAGAACTCTGATCACAAATAAAGTTTCGGCAGATGAAGAACCAGATGATTCTCAGGTGGAACTTTGATCAGATTTAGTTGATTTTAAAGAAATGTTGCAGCATTAATTAGTTCTATGATGATGATGATGGTCTACCTGGATGAAGCTGGCGTTGATGTAATCAGAGTCCGAGTCTGATGTCAGCAGAGATAAAACGACCCGAGACTGGTCATCTACAAACACACACACACACACACACACACACACACACACACACACACACACACACACACACACACACTTTATGTTTGGATGTTTGGTTGGTTCTGATCTGACACCTGTTCATTCAGCCATCAGCCAATCAGAGAGCAGCTCAACAGGTACAGGTGAACAGCTTCAGGTACGACAAACACACAAAAATAACACAAAACAACTACAGAGACACACAATGTATACAAACACTACAAGTACACAAAAATAGAAATTGCTGTATGTTGTTGTGCGTCTCTTGTGTTGTTGTTGTTGTGTTGTTGTTGTTTGCCTGGCAAAACAACATTCTTTGCAAGGTTAAAAGAGCAGCCCATGCCAAAGCAAAGGCAGCCGTACAAACACAAGTTAGGAAACTGAAGAACCAGTGGTGGACAAGGAAGGCTTTGGAACCCCCCTTCACTCTAAAGATGGGCTCTTGCTTCTGAAGGACAAGGAGGCAATTGCAAACAGGTGGAAAGAGCACTATAAGGACCTCTTAAACAGAGACACCACTCCTGAGATGGAGGCTCTTGATCAACTCCCTCTACACCCCATAGAGGAAAGCATGGGAGAACCACCTAGCCTGGATGAAGTACAGAACGCCATCAGAAAGATGAGAAACAAGGCTGCTGGACCTGACAGCATCCCAGCAGAAGTCCTGAAGAAAGGCGGTCCTGATCTTCTGAAGCACATCCATGCCCTTTTTCTGAAAATATGGGAAGAAGAGGGAATCCCTGCACAGCTTAGGGATGCCTTGATCGTTTCCATCTTTAAAAAGGGGGATAAGGCTGACTGCGGGAATTACCGTGGCATTTCTCTTCTGTCCACCGTAGGGAAAGCCCTTGCTCGGGTCTTGACCAATAGACTCACCCCCCTGTCAGAGAGCATTCTTCCTGAGTCCCAGAGTGGATTTCGCCCAAGCAGAGGCACCACAGACATGATTTTCAATGCTCGCCAACTGCAAGAAAAATGCCGGGAACAAAATCTACCATTATACATGGCCTTCATAGACCTCACCAAAGCCTTCAACTCAGTAAATCGTCAGGCCCTTTGGCTGGTTCTGGCAAAGATTGGCTGCCCGGAAAAATACATCCGGGTGCTGAGACTGCTGCATGACAATATGTCTGCCACGGTACTCATTGGCAGTGGAGATGAAACAGAACCCTTTAGAGTCGACAGGGGAGTCAAACAGGGATGTGTCATCGCTCCAACACTATTCTCCATCTACGTTGCAGCTATTCTCCATCTTACAAGCCAACGTCTGCCCCAGGGAGTCAAAATCATGTACAGAACCAACGGCCAACTTTTCAACATCAACCGATTTAGAGCTAAAAGTCAAACCACCACCATATCCGCCATGGAGCTGCAGTATGCAGACGACAATGCTCTCGTAGACCTCTCAGAAGAGGACCTTCAGTGCATCCAAATAGTCCACCAACCATCACCAAACTGCAGCACACCTGCCATATCTCCAAACATCTCCACTGATAACATCTGACTGGAAAATGTGGACCACTTCCTATACCTTGGCAGCCTCCTCTCATCGATGATGAAATACACCACCGCCTCAGCAGTGCCAGTAGGGCTTTCTCAAGACTAAGGAGGAGAGTCTTTGAGAACCGCGATCTCCAAGCAAATACCAAAATCCTGGTCTATAAAGCAGTGGTGCTCCCTACTCTCCTGTATGGATCAGAAGCCTGGACCACATACAGCAGGCACCTGAAGCCACTTGAGATACACCATCAGAGACGCCTCCGAAAAATCCTCAGGATTAGTTGGGAGGACAGACGCACCAACATCAGCCCTGGAGGAGGCTAACATCCACACCATCACTGCTACCATTGCCCAAAACCAGCTCAGATGGATTGGCCATGTTGTCCGAATGCCTGACTCTCGCCTCCCAAAACAAGTCCTGTACTCCCAGCTAGCAGAAGGGAAATGGTTGTATTTATATAGCGCTTTTATCCAAAGTGCTTTACATGATACGTAACATTCACCCATTCACACACCGATGGCAGAAGCTGCCATGCAAGGCGCTAACCACGACCCACCAGGAGCAATTAGGGCTTCAGTGTCTTGCTCAGGGACACCTCGACATGAGCTCGACGGGCCAAGGATCGAACCAGCAACCTTCCAGTTACAAGATGGCCACTCTACCCACTGAGCCATGCCGCCCCTAAGGGAAGCGGGCTCCGGGAGGCCAGAAGAAGAGATTTAAGGACAATATAAAAACAAACCCAAAGAAGTGCCACATAGACCTGAAAGCTTGGGAAGATATGGCAACCGACAGGGCAACCTGGAGAAACATTGTCCGTGAGGGTGCCGCACAGTACAACGCTGACCTCCATCATGCTGCACAAGACAAACGCAGGCTCAGGAAGGAGAGAGCAACCAAACAAGCCCAACCCAAACCCACCACTACTACATTTCCCTGTCCACATTGCAGCAAAATAATTGGGTCCAGAATCGGCCTTTATGCCCACCTGAAGACCCACAAGGACCAAGAGGGAGGACAGTCATACTCGACCACGAGTGACCGCCAATGATGATGATGTTTTTATTGTGTGTCTGTTGTGTTGTTGTTGTGTTGTTATTGTGTGTCTGTTGTGTCATTGTAGTGTTATTGTTTTGTTGTGTGTAGTGTTGTTGTGTTGTTGTGCATCCTTAGACTGTGTTGTGTGTCTGTTGTGTTATTGTTGTGTTGTTGTGTTGTTGTTGTTGTTGTTATTGTGTTGTTTTTTTGTGCTGTGTTGTTGTGTTGTGTTGTTGTTGTGTGTCCTTACAGGGCAGGATGTCTTTGTAGCGGTTCTTCTTGATGTTCTCCTTCAGAGCTCCGACTTCACTGCTCAGACTCAGTTCTCTCTTTAACGCCACGGACCGTGAACGCACCATCTGTCGCACACAGACACACACGATAAACACACAACCACACAGACACACAGTGATCATTTTCACTGCTGCTGATCAACACTTTTAGAGGAAAAGCTGTTTAAATGTCACAACTTTTCTTCAGTGTTGACACCTGCAGACAGACACACACACACACACACACACACACACACACACACACACACACACACACACACACATATACTATGTTTTTCTATCATTGTGAGGACCTACCATTGACTCCCATTCATATCTAACCCCTAAGCCTAACCCAGACCAATGCCTAATGCTGGTGTGGGAGAGAAGTCAATAGTTTTACTACATGATTTTTCTGTATATATGTATTTAAAACTGACCTACTATTAACCCAGAGCAATTAACGATGAATTTATTTAGCATGGTGTTTTTCAGGAGTGTCTAACTAGTACTAAATATCTGACTTATCTTAATTAATTATGTATATTGACTTCCTCCCACTTAGGCCGTCCTGGTCTGGAAAGGATTAAGGCCTGAATCTTCTCTTTGAATCCTTCATTATTGATTTTGTCTCTAATTATCCCAACCCCATATCTTTTTTCTAACCCTAACCTATTTAACCCTTATTTCCCCCCCTTCCCCCTCCCCCCCTTTTTTTCTATCCCTGTCCCTGTTTCTTTTCCCTAACCCTAATCTTTGACCCCTTGTTTTAACTCCCAAACCTTTACTTTTTTCCGAACCCTAACTTGACTCCTTATTTACTTTGTCCTTTTTTCCTTTTTCCCCCTCCCCCCTCCTTTCTTCTCTTTTTCTTTTTCTCCTTTTTCCTTTCCCCCCTTTTTATTCTTTCTTTCCCCCCTTCCCCTTCTTCTTTATTGTTATCCCTTCCCCCCCTTTTTTTTATCCCTATCCCTTTCCTTTTCCCTAACCCTAACCTTTGACCCCTTATAATATTCTTTCCCCCCCTTTTCCCCCACCCCCCTCATTTTTTCTCTTATAAACCCCTAGCCTTTTTTCTTCTTTCTAACCCTAACCTTTTTAAACCCTTCTCCCCCCCCCCTTTTTTTGTTACACTTTGATCCCCATTTATATCTTACCCTAATTTTCAATTAATTCCGAAAACTCCTCTTTTTTCCTCCTTTTTTTCATCCATGGTTCTCCAATTCAATTGAATTATTTTGGTTTTTGTAGGGATTCCTGTGATGGAGGGGGGTCCCTTGAAAAGGCAACAGTCTAACCCCTTTCTTTTTTCTTTTTTCTTTTTTCCTCTTTCCCTGTAGGTGGTGCCTCTGGCCCTTTATTTTAATAATTTTATTTTAATTTTTAACCTATAAAGAGCAACAAGAAAGCTAATTAGCCCCCTGTGCCAGTGCACATTTCGGCTCCCCTGATATCCCCTAACCTAACCCAGACCAAAACAATGCCTAACCCTAAAGAAACATTTTTGCACTTTTACTTATTTCAGTAACAACAACATGGCCAAGAAAACACTGTTTAAACTTGTGGGGACCGAAATGAGGTCCCCACAAGTGACATAGTTTTCAGTTTTCCTACAGTTGTGGGGACATTTGGTCCCTACAAGTATAGCCAGCACCTGACCACACACACACACATACACACACACACATATACACACACACACACACACACACACACACACACACACACACACACACGCGCGCGCGCGCGCAATCTGTGTGTCTTCATCACTTTCCAGTGATGTGCAGTGTCTTTCTGGCTCCAGCAGGCGGCGCTGTAAACTCACACATCATAGAGTGCCTGTATATCAGAGTGGCGACGACTGGGGATTTGACGCCATTTTGTTTCCATTCACTCAATATGGGACGCGAAGCGCGAGATGCACATTCACGAAAACTATGGATTGTTTACTTATTTCAAGACATGTTTTGGACAAAATATTTTACTGGCTTGTTTTGTCTGGATGTCCAAGGTTGGATTATGGCCGTTTTTTGTGGAATATTTTCATCTGTGACTAGTTTTGAGCCTTCAAAGGTGAGTTGTGCTGTTTACGTTATTTGTTGTTTGTTGGAGAAATGTGTTTATATTACCCGCTGTGGTAATCACATCTGAAAGTGGTTTATACCGGCGGATTCATGACAATCTAAGCTTTCCATGGGTGTATAATGTTTCCATCGAGTCTGCAGCTTTGGTGAATTTAGTAAAATACGTTTGCACATACGGGCCGCTGAAGTTTAACGGGTTACCCTGTTAAACTTCAGCGGCCCGTATTTCATGCATCTCCATGCATGAAAATGGTCAAAGTCAAAATAACCACAACTGCCTAAAATCACATCAAACTTTTCTATCTGTCATTCACCCATACATCATAACATGAAAGTACATACATGGGACTAACCTGGCACAAAAACCATGATGAAGTCGGTTTCCATCCCACTCTCTGGACTTTATTTTCCCACAGTTTCATTCTTTCACTACTCCTGGGAAATCTAAACATGTGTAATCCCTTCTCCAATCGATTTGTGCACCCAAAGGCACAACAGCCCGTCATTTTCAGGTATTTAAGAAGCGAAAAGGACCTAGAATTACTCTCTGCGGTGTAAACAACGTTAACAGGAAAACCCGGGGTTCATGAATTGGAAACAAAATGGCTCCTATCGATCACGTGACCAAAATTTTTTGGACCCGTCATGTCGCTACTCTCGTAATATAGGGACTCTAACACATCATCAACCCACACAGCAGAAACTACAGCAACACAACTGATACACACACTGCAAACACACACAAATAACCAAGAACTGACAGACACCACGACAAAGAAACAAAAAAGACACAATATGACCACAGAGATTTAAAATCACCACAAAGTACTAAACAACCAAAAAAATCCACACAAAGCAGACTCCAAAGTGACACAAAACAACAAAAAACAGACAAAATGGGCAAAAAGTGATGCACAACTTTTTAAAGAGACACAAAACTGTTCCAAAGTAACACAAAATGAGTAAAAACAGACAAAACAAAGACAAACAGAAAGAAAATAACAACAGACACACAAATAATCTATAAGAGTTCTAATTCAAGTACGCACAATATAATCACAAAGAGAGAGAAAATGGCCACGTGTTGGTGTTGTATATTTTTGTGTTGGTGTGTGTGTTTTTGTGTTGGTGTTGTGTGTCTTTGTGGTGTTGTGTGTATTTGTGTGGGTGTTGTATATTTTTGTGGTGGTGTTATATATTTTTGTGTTTTTGTGTGTTTTTGTGTTGGTGTTGTGTGTCTTTGTGTTGGTGTTGTATATTTTTGTGGTGTTGTGTGTCTTTGTGGTGGTGTTGTATATTTTTGTGGTGTTTTGTGTTGTGTGAGTCCACAGTCAGCAGCAAACATGTAGAACTGAAGCTGCAGGTTTTTCTCATCAGAGCTTCACTCGACTTTATGACTCATTTCAGGAACAGGAACCTGAGAAACCGAACATGAAACAGAGCAAAGAAACTAAAGACTCAAAGAACCCGAAGATTCAAACAAACTCAAGATTCAAAAGAAACTAAAGATTCAAAGAAACTGAAGATTCAAACTAAAGATTCAGAGAAACTAAAGACTCAAAGAAATTAAAGACTCAGAGAAACTGAAGATTCAAACAAACTGAAGACTCAAAGAAACAAAAATCCAAAGAAACTAAAGATCAAAAGAAACTGAAGATTCAAACAAACTCAAGATTCAAAGAAACTAAAAATCCAAAGAAACTAAAGATTCAAAGAAACTGGAGATTCAAACTAAAGATTCAAAGAAACTAAAGACTCAAAGAAATTAAAGACTCAGAGAAACTAAAGATCTTAAGAAACTGAAGACTCAAAGAAACCAAAGATTCAGATTCTCCGTATGGAACAAGATGCTGATCTCCTGTCTAAAACCAAACTCAACTAAAACCAGTCTAGAACCTAGTCTAAACCAGTTTAAAAACCAATTTAAAGCCTGTTAAAAGCAAAGTATAAGACTAGTAAATAGCAATGTAAAAGCAAGTCTATAATCAGTCTAACCTAGACTCAAACCAGTCCAAAACCAGTCTGAAACCTGATTATGGCAGGTCTGAAACCAGACTAAAACGAAGCTGAAAACCTGCGCAAATAAATACCGTAAACCAGCCCAAAACCAAGTCTAAAACCAGGTTAAAGCATGCCCAAACCTAAATTTATAACTTATTTTAAAAGCAGTCTATAACCAGACTTAAACCAGACCACAGTGGGCTGGGACCTGGAAATCTAGAAAATTTGACCCCCTCCAAATTGCTTTTATTTTCGTTTTCTTATAGTAGAATAAAAATCCAGTTCAACAAAAAAAATCAAGTCAAACGGTCTATTCTTTAAAAAGTTCGGCCAGAAAATCTGGCTTATGGCAACTCTCACAGATCAAATTTTACTGAAGAAGGTCTAAGTTCCCCTGTGTGGACCTTGGGCAATTGATGTTAACACGTATGTATCCAAATTGTAAGTAGTACTTCTAATATACACGTACTTTGCAGTATATAAAGACTTCTAGATGTCTGTAAGTGTAACAACTGCCTTCAAATTTTGAAAATGGTCATTTAAGGCATCAATTTAGGGCTGATTTCATTAAAAATTCTTGAAATTTGTTAGATTTTTCCAGTATAGACTTCATGTTTCACTGTTATGTTTTTTGTAAAGTAGTCCTTTACTCTGCATAGAATTAGTTAATAAAACATTTGAAGGCAATATCATGTCTCGCCTTTCAAATTTACGTTTAATCACCAAATTCCATCGGTGGAACCCTACACTTATGTCTAGAAAAATCTCCCTGCAGCCTTAACTTTTTAATATAATTTAAAGATATCTTTTCAGATGTATTCCCAAGTATATTGTGGTTGAAATGAGCCCTCAATCACTACCAGGGGATGATTTTTAGCCAAGATATTACATTTTTTCCAAAAAATAAGCCGAGCAGCCCACTGTGCAGACTAAAACCAAACTAAAATCAATCTATTACCAGACTAAAACCAGTCTAAAACTAGTCCGAAACCAGCCCAAAACCAGTCTGTAACCAGACTAAAACCAGTCTAAAACCAGACCAAAACCAGTCTATAACCAGACTAAAACTAGACTAAAACCAGTATATAACTAATCTAGAACAGTCTAAAACCAGATTAAAATCAAACTAAAATCAATCTATAACCTTACTAAAACCAGTCTAAAACCAGACTAAAACCAAACTAAAACCAGTCTATAACCAGACTAAAACCAGTCTATAACCAGACTAAAACTAGACTAAAACCAGTATATAAATAATCTAGAACAGTCTAAAACCAGATTAAAACCAAACTAAAATCAATCTATAACCTTACTAAAACCAGTCTATAATTAATCTAAAACTAGTCTAAAACCAGTCCAAAACCAGTCCAGAAATAAAACCCAGACTAAAACCAGGATGAAACCTCCATCCATCGTCCCTCCTCCTGTTTACCCTCTATAGGGTGTTTGGGGGTGGAGTCTATCCCAGCTGACTGAGGGTGAAGGTTCACCTGGACAGGTAACAGACGGTTTAGAACCCGGTGAGAACCCAGCAGGGAGAACATGCAGACTCTAACAACTGAAAAACTGGACCAGCATCTGAAAGGTTCCCACGGTCTGAAGAGGTGAGTAGCTGGTTTCTGCTGTTTCTAAATTCTGCCTCTAAACCACAACGTCAGTTTCCTTCACTGGTTTAAAGTCAGAATAAAAATGAACGCTGCTGATCGAGTCTTGACCAACGGAACCAAACGTCCAACAACCTCCTCTGCAGCTGATAAATCCGTTGGAGGTTCTGACTTTAGGATCACGTTTCTGTAGATCTGACAGATAAAACTGAACAAACACCAACAAACATCACATCTGAAGATAAAGGATTTGATTTAATTTCAGTCCTGGTCAAACCAAGCCTTAAAAACCAGCCTAAAACTAAGATTAAAACCAGTCTAAAATTAAGACTAAAGCCAGTCTAAAGCTAAGAAGAACGCCAGACTAAAACCAGATTAAAACCAGAGTAAAACCAGTCTAAAACTAAGACTAACATCAGTCGAAAGTGAAGACTAACACCAGTCTAATGATGAGACTAAAAATAAGCTGAAAACTAGTTGAAAACTAAGACTAAAACCAGTCTGAAATCAGTCTAAAGATAAGACTAAAAACAGTCTAAAACCAGTTAAAAGATAAGACTAAATCTAAGTAGAAAACCAGTTTAAAACTAAGATGATAACAGTCTAAAACTAAGAGTGAAGCCAGACAAAAACCAGTCTAAAAACCAATCTACAGACAAGACTAAAGTCAGTCTAAAACCATTCTAAAACTAAGACTAAAGTCAGACTAAGACCAGACTGAAATCAGTCTAAAAACCGATGAAAACAAAGTAGAAACTCAGTCTAAAACTAAAACTAAAACCAGACTAAAACCAGTCTAACCCAGACTAAATCAAAAACTAAGTCATTTTACTAGAGAAAACCCTGCAAACCAACTTACATAAACCCAGTTAAAAAAAAGATCAAATTATTCTGACGAGTCTCAACACAACCGCAACACAGACACCAAACAACTGCAGAGAGACGTCAAACGGCTTCAGGCACTGACAAAAGAAATATAAAAAGGCACCGAGTCACTGTAAAGACACACAGAACAACAACAGACAGGAAAACTGACCAGAAAGAACTGCAAAATGACAACAGACACACAAAACATGCAGAAAATGATTCCAGCTAGTGTAAAACAAGCAAAGAAAGACAAAAAATAACCAAAGAAAGCCACAAAACGTCCAAAGAAAGACTCAAAACTTAAGACAGACACAAAACATTCAAAAAGATGCAAAACATCTCAAGAAAGACACAAAACATCCAAAGAAAGACACAAAACATACAAAGACAGACACAAAACATTCAAAGACACAAAACAACTACAGAAAGACACAAAACAACCAAAGAAAGACACAACACATCCAAAGAAAGACACAAAACATCTAAAGATAGACACAAAACAGCCAAAGAAAGATGCAAAACAAACACAAAGTTACAAAAATATGACAAATTTACACAAAACAACAGCACATTTACGTAAAATACCAGCAAAGAGACACAAAACAACCACACAGAGACTGTAAATGAAACTGGATGAAGTAAAATCTAGTTTCTAATGTCCAGTTATTACACATTAAAGAGTGCAAACAGCAGCAGACTTCATGCTTTCTCTGTATACTGTTGAAACTATTCAGCTGAAACAGGTTTAAAACAATGAGCTGTATCAGTGACTGACCTCACTGACGGCTGACCTGGCTGTAAAATGAATCCTGTAACATTCAGCTCTGTCACTTATCTGGTTTAACTTCCTGAAAAAAAACACCTGCTGCACCTGAAGCCTGAGTCATGTGACCTGCTGATCCATATCACCGACTGACTGCAGCTGCTTTGAATAGAATCACAAGGAAAAGTCCCACTGGTTTTTCCAGGAAAGTGACAGAAGTTTGTGCAGTTTAAGAGTCGTTCGTGAAACTCTTCAGTGTTTGTTGTAGAGCAGACTAAAGGTGTAGGACTCACGCTGTACTGCTGCTGCAGCTCCCGACGGTCGGCAGCCTCCAGGCGGGACAGCAGCTCAGACAGAAGGTCCATGTCCTCGGGCAGCAGGTCCACGTCCTCACACACCTGAAAGAGACGAGAGTCCGTCTGAGCTGCTGCACCTCAGATCACTTCTGCTTCTATGTTTAGACTGCTGGCTAATTATTGAACACGGAAGGAAGCGACACAACGCTCACCACGATTACTTCACTGTCCTCACAGCGCCACACAGGCAGACTCACAACAGACACACAAACACATCACCTGTGTGTGTCCACAGAGGGGTGTAGTCACATCAACCTGAACGACACACAACAAACAGCCGTAAAAAGACCTGAAACAACCGCAAAGAGGCGTAAAATGAACCTTAAAAATGACAGCAAAAGGACACGAAACAAGTGGAGATCGACAAAAGAGAAACGACAGCGAAACACAAAAACACTACAAAGTGAAACACAAAAACACTACAAAGGGGTGTACAACAATGACAAAGAGAAAAAACAAGCGCAAAGAGTGCAAAATATTCATAGAGACACAAAAAACACAAACTGACGCCAAACAACTCGAAAAATAGTCAAAACGTCCACAAAGACACACAAAATACCATAAACGGACACACAACAACTACAAAGAGACACAAAACAACCACAAAGACACACAAAACAACCACAAAGAGACCAAAGAGAGGTCAGAATATCAGTGTAGTGTAATGACGAGTAGTACTGGACATAACTGCAGCCAACAACAACAGGAAATGATCGACTGTCTGAGTTTGCATTTTATTTGGAGATCAGTAAATCAGGAAAATGTAAAGCAGTAAAACTGTTCAGAGAAACACAGTAATATGTTTATCCATCCATCCATCCATCCATCCATCCATCCATCCATCCATTTTCTTCCTCTTATCAGGGGTTGGGTCATGGAGGCAGCAGATGAAGCAGGTCATTCCAGACGTTCCTCCTCCCAGCAACACTTTCCAGCTCTTCCTTAAAGGATCCTGAGATGTTCCCAGGCCAGATGAGATAAATAATCCCTCCAGAGGGTTCTGGTTCTACCCTGGGGTCTCCTCCCAAGAGGACATGATCAGAAAACCTCCAAAGGAAGTCTTCTTGGAGGATCTGAATCAGGGGTCCAAAAAACCTCCACTGGTTCCTTCAGAGGTGAAGGATCAGCAGCTCTACTCTGAGCTCCATCCAGATGTCTGATCTTCTCCTCCTATCTCTAAGGCTGAGCCCAGACACCCTACAGAGGAAGCTCATTTCAGACGCTTGTATCTGTCACAGCAGAGATGGCAATTCAGTAGAATTGGCAATTCTCCTAGTAGAGATGCCAATCCCAATCTCTACTAGGAGCATTGGCAATTCTACTGAATTGGTTAGGTTTATGGTTAGGGTTAGCAATTGCAATGTCTACAATGTCTACAAGGAGAATTGCCAATGCTCCTAGTAGAGATTGCGATTGGCATCTCTCCTTGGAGAATTGCCAATTCTACTGAATTGCCATCTCTACTGTGACATATCCATGATCTCATTCTTTGGGTCACTACCCAGAGCTCATGACCATAGGTGAGGGTTGGAATGGAGATGGTAGATCGAGCTCCCTCTTCACCACGACGGTTCGGTACAACGCCTTCATTAATGCTGACGCTGCAACAATCCTCCTGTCCATCTCTTGCTCCATTTTCCCATCACTCATGAACGAGATCCAGATATACTTGAACTCCTTCACTTGGAGAAGCAACTTCCCCTCCAACCTAAAGGGAACAATCCACCGGTTTCCATCAGAGAACCATGACCTCAGACTTGGAGGTTCTGATCCTCATCCCTACTGCTTCACACTCAGCTGCAAACCGCTCCAGTGCTGCTGAAGGTCTGAGGAACCAACAGAACCACACCATCTGAAAAAATCAGAGATCCTGAGGTCCTTAGATCAGACACCTTCCTCACCCTGACTGCACCTTGAGATCCATGAAGACCACAAACAGGATCGGAGACCAGGGACAGCCCTGGAGGAGTCCAAGTTTCAAGTTTCAAGTTTAGTTTATTGTCATATACATTAGGGTACAAAGTACCATAAGCAATGAAAAATGGTTTGCCCTCGGCACACTCTCTGCAAGTTAATACGATAAAAATAATAAACACAATTTAAAAACACAACACCAACAACAGACAATAAAAAGTTATCAGCGCCTCTTCAGGCTAATGTTCATGAGCCGCACCGCCTTCGGATAAAAACTGTCTCTAGATCTACAGGTCTGAGTTTGTAGGCAGCGCAGACGTCTCCCCGATGGCAGGTAGGAGAAGAGAGCATGAGCAGGATGACTGGGGTCCTGCATAATGCTCAGGACCTTTTTCTCACAGCACTTTTCAAACAGCTGACCAATTTGAGGCAGAGGGGATCCAATGATTCTTGATGCAGTTTTTACAGTCCGCACCAGCCGAGCGAGATCATCTCCCGTAATGTTTCCAAACCACACCAGGAGACCAGAGGTCAGAACGCTCTCGACTGTACAACTATAAAAGTTTATGAGTATTTGTTTGGACAGTCCATACCTTCTGAGGCGTCTCAGAAAATAGAGTCTCTGCTGGGCCTTTTTAATAGCACAGCTGATGTGAAGAGACCAAGTAAGATTGTCACAAAGATAAATACCCAGGAACTTAGTTATTAACCACCTCAACTGAAGTGCCGTTAATATGAACAGGTCTACAAATAGATTTATTCCTCCTGAAATCTATGATGAGCTCCTTTGTTTTTTCCACATTCAAGGACAGATTGTTTTGATGACACCAAGTGACCAGGCTTTGTACCTCTTCTCTATAGTGCACCTCATTGTTATCCGATATAAGACCTGTAACTGTAGTATCATCTGCAAACTTAAAAATTCTGTTGGTGGAATGTCTTGCCACACAGTCAGAAGTATACAGATTATACAGCAAAGGACTTAGACAACATCCTTGGGGGGCCCCGGTGTTTAAAACAACAGTGGATGAGTAAGTGGTCCCTACCCTCACTGTCTGTGGACGGCCTGTCAGGAAATCCTGTAACCACTGACAGATGGAATAGCTAAGGCCGAGATCTTTTAGCTTAGTTACAAGAGTAGATGGAATAATTGTGTTGAAGGCACTGCTGTAGTCAACAAAAGCATCCTGACATATCTATCTGGCCGGTCTAGATGTTGTAACACAGTGTGTGGGGCCAATTAGAGTGCCTGTATATCAGAGTGGCAACATGACGGGTCCAAAAAATTTTGGTCACGTGATCTATGGGCGCCATTTTGTTTCCAATTCATGAACCCCGGGTTTTCCTGTTAACGTTGTTTACACCGCAGAGAGTAATTCTAGGTCCTTTTTCGCTTCCTAAATACCTGAAAAATGACGGGCTGTTGTGCCTTTGGGTGCACAAATCGATCAGAGAAGGGATCCCACATGTTTAGATTTCCCAGTAATAGTGAAAGAAGGAAACTGTGGTAAAATAAAGTCCGGAGAGTGTGATGGAAACCGACTTCATCGTGGTTTTTGTGCCAGGTTAGTCCCATGTATGTACTTTCATGTTATGATGTATGGGTGAATGACAGATAGAAAAGTTTGATGTGATTTTAGGCAGTTGTGGTTATTTTGACTTTGACCATTTTCATGCATGGAGATGCATGAAATACGGGCCGCTGAAGTTTAACAGGGTAACCCGTTAAACTTCAGCGGCCCGTATGTGCAAAGGTATTTTACTAAATTCACCAAAGCTGCAGACTCGATGGAAACATTATACACCCATGGAAAGCTTAGATTCTCATGAATCCGCCGGTATAAACCACTTTCAGATGTGATTACCACAGCGGGTAATATAAACACATTTGTCCAACAAACAACAAATAACGTAAACAGCACAACTCACCTTTGAAGGTTCAAAACTAGTCACAGATGAAAATATTCCACAAAAAACGGCCATAATCCAACCTTGGACATCCAGACAAAACAAGCCAGTGAAATATTTTGTCCAAAACATGTCTTGAAATCAGTAAACAATCCATAGTTTTCGTGAATGTGCACCTCGCGCTGCGAGTCCCATATTGAGTGAATGGAAACAAAATGGCGTCAAATCCCCAGTTGTCGCCACTCTGGTTATACAGGCACTCTAGGGCCAATGAGACAGCATCCTCCACAGCTCTATTTTCCTTGTAGGCAAATTGTAGCTGGTCGGTGGTAGCGCACAAGATTTTTGTTTATGTATTGTTTAACCAGCTGCTCAAAACACTTCATTATCACTGAAGTTAGGGCTATGGGCCTAAAGTCATTCATCGTAGTAAGAGAGGATTTCTTTGGCACAGGCACTATTATAGATTGTTTAAAACATGTGGGAACCTCACAAAGTAATAGTGACAAGTTGAAAATATCCACAAAGACAGTTGCAAGTTAGTTAAAACAGCATTTTAGAACCCGTGGTGTAATGCCGTCTGGCCCCGCTGCTTTTCCAGTCTTTACAGATTTAAAAACTCTGCGCACATCAGTCTCTGTGATTTCAAGTCCTACTCCACTATCCATGTTCCAGTCCTCACTTTGTAAAGGTCCTGATGAGTCCACATCTCGCTCAAAACGAGAGTAGAAATTATTCAGATCATCTGGAAAAGAGGCACAGGTGATTGAATTAGTGCTTGGCTTTAACTTATAGTTTGTGACCTCTTGTAAACCCTTCCATAAGCGCCTAGAGTCATTCTCTCTCCCGTGTTCTTCCAATTTGTCTCTATGATCTTTTTTTGCCGCTCTTATGGCTTCCTGGAGCCCATACCTGGCTGCAGTCCAACACCCCCTGGAAATGAGTCTGACTTCATGCTTTAGCTCTGTTTTGTGGCTGCTTGTATTTTTTTTTTGATTCTCTTTGAAGTCGTTTTGAATCTTTTTTGTTGCTTTGTGTCTCTTTGTTGTGGTATTTTGTCTTTATTTTGTCATTTTGTGTCTTTGTAGTCATTTCTTGTGTCTTTGTAGACTTTACTATACTGTAGCTCTGTTTGTTGTCTGTTTGTATTTTTTTAAATTTTCTTTTAAGTAGTTGTGTGTCTCTTTGTGTGGTTTTTTTTTTAGTCTTTATTGTCGTTTTGTGTGTCTGTTGTGTTTTCTCCAGCCTGCACTAACAGGGTCAGAGTGAGACCTCTCTGCCTCCGGTCTTCAGAATCAGCCTCGAAGTGAGCCCTCCTGCCTGTCCGTCCCTCTGTGCGGCTCTCCGTCTCCTCCGCTAGCCGAGCCTGCTAGCTGGCAGCCCGGGAAACATGGCCATGTCGCAGGCTCTGTCCGAGGAGGAGTTCCACCGGATGCAGGTGAGAGCAGCACGGCGGGTCGGCAGGGTGTCGCTCAAGTGGCTGTCAGGGCTGAGGGGGGACACCTGGGGCCAGGTGCGGCGGCATCAGTGCCGGGGGCGTTAGCGCAGCATGCTAACAGCTAGCCGTAGCGCTAGCTGGGTGTTGATGTGTCAGTTAGAAAACAGAGTAAAGCAGGCTAAATATCTGGTTACAAACACAGAGACAATAGACTAAACATCTTATTAGAAACACACACAGCAGCTGATACTGGTTTATTAACCTGTTAGCTTGGCATCCTGCCACCTGGAGACGTTATTAAAGGTGTAAATTAGCTTCCCCGGTGCTAAATGACAGCGGTTAGCATGTTAGCATCCCGGGGACGCTCCCGGTGACAGTCACGGGATGAGAGGAGACAGCAGCCCGGCAGTGTGTGTCCGTCTGGGCTGTATCCGCCTGAAATAAACCCACAGAGTAAATAGCAGGGCTCGCACACGCACACACCTGTTAGCATGCTAGCTGCTACCTGTCCAGGTGTTTACCTCCAGCAGGTCCAGAGGACAGGAAACTCCAGTCATTTTGTGTGTCTTTGCTGTTGTTTTCCACCATTTTGTGTCTCCTTGTAGTGGTTTTGCATCATTTTGTAGTTGTTTTGTGTAATTTTGTCATAATTTTGTGTTTAGCTGTGTGTTTGTACTTATTTTACGTCTCTTTCTAGTTAATTTGTGTGTCCTTGTGGTTTTGTGTCTTGTTGTGGTTGTCATGTGCATTTGTGTTGTTGTTGTTGTCTGTCTGTTTTTGGTTGTTTTTTGTGTTTTTGTGGTCATTTTGTGTGTCTTTGCTGTTGTTTTCCATCATTTTGTAGTTTGTTTCAATCATTTTGTAGTTGATTTGTGTATTTTTCTTCAGTTGTGTTTCTGTTTTGGTTGTTTTTGTGTCTGTGTGGTCTTTCGGTGTGTGTTTATAATGATTCTGAAGGTGTGTGTCCACTAGATGAGATTTTCCCGCATGGCAACGCACCGCATCTGAAAATCACACAGCCGGTGGGCGGTCACTAGTGGACCACAACGTGGTCACTGACCGAGCTTTCAGCTGACAGTCCAGCAGATGAGTCTGACAAACACAGCGACTCCACCACAAACTTTCCCTTTTATTTCTAAAACAGTAATAGTTACCATGCATGCTCAGATCCAGCTGTTAGAAGCTTCTCCTCCATGGTGAACTGTGTTCAGCAACTTCTTTAAGCTCCTTTCCTGCCCCTGATTGGACAAACGCATCTACTCGGGCCGGTCTGCTGCTGGATTTCAAACCGGACCAACATGGCGGCTCGGCTGCAAACTTTGTCTAATATTAAAAAAACACTTCAGAGAAAAGTATTTCTGAAAGTCTGCTTTATGTAAATGAGCTGCAAGTAAACGCACCAGATCAAAGCTGGAAACACACCACAACCGGACCAGAATGCCACATGTGGGGTGTTTACCTGCAGCTCATTTACATAAAGCAGACTGGACTCCAGCATGCAGAGATTCCACACATCATGAAACTGTCCTCAAACACCTAAACTAACCATCAGTGAAATAAAACCAGGACAGATTCAGCTGCTGCAGATTATTTCTCTCCTCAAATGCTTTCAGAAATACTTTTCCCTGAAGTGTTTTTGATATAAAAGGGAAAGTTTGTGGCCCAGCCACTGTGTTTATCCGACTCATCTGGCAGACTGTCAGCTGAAAGCTCGGTCATGTGACCAAGGGCGTCAGTTTGTTTTTAAAAGTGGGGGGGACGGAGACCACAGCACTTTGAGAAAATGTCGAAGAACGGCGGCAAAATGCCACAAGCTGGGCTCAAACTCACAACCACCGCACCAAAGGCGGAGGCTCAACCTGTAGAGCTATCGGTACATGCAGGTAGAGGGGTCTGTGGGCCGCTATAGTACTAATTCTCCCGGGCTGAAATTTTGCCCCTGCACGCCTCTGGTTGGAGCTTCCACTTGGCACGGGCGCAAATTTAGCATCTGCGCGTTTTTTTTACCTCACGAAGGTGTGCTGCATGTCTGTGCAACTCTCGGCGTGCGGAGTGCGAGTGCGGATGGTGCGTTCAGAGCGTCGGAATTTTCTATACTACTGAAAATAACTGGGTTTACAACGGCTTACATGTGAAGAATTTGAATGTGTTGGAGACAAAATGACCCCTGACAAAAAGTGGGGGGGACACGTCCCCACCGTCCCCCCCTAAACTGACGCCTATGCATGTGACCACGTTCAGGTCCACGAGTGACCGCCCACCAGCTGTGTGATTTTCAGATGTGGTGTGCCGCTGTGCAGGAAAATCTCAACTAGTGGACCCCACCTTAAGTCTGTTTCTAATCATTTTGTGTGTTTTGTTGTTGTTTTACATCATTTTGTGGTGTCTTCCTATCATTTTGTAGTTGTTTTCTGTCATTTTGTTAGTTTTATGTGTGTTTTTGTGTATTTTTTGTGTCTTTGTGGTCTGTTGCTGTGTGTTTGTAATGATTTTAAGTCTCTGTAGTTATTTTGTGTGACTTGTGCTGCTTTTTGTGGTTATCATGTGCATTTGTGTTGTTTGTTTTTGGTTGTTTTTGTGTATTTGTGGTAATTTTGTCTGTCTTTGCTGTTGTTTTCCATCATTTTGTTGCTGTTTTGTGTCATTTTGTGGTTTGTTTCTATCATTGTGTAGTTATGTTGTTTAATTTTGTCAGAGTTGTGTGTCTGTTTTGGCTGTTTTTGTGATCTTTTGATGTGTGTTTGTAATGATTTTTAGTCTGTTTCTTGTCATTTTGTGTGTCTTTTTGGAGGTTTTCCTTCATATTGTTGCCGTTTTGTGTGTTTCTATCATTGTGTAGTTGTTTTGTTTAATTCTGTGTGTGTTTTGGCTGTTTTTGTGTCTTTGTGGTCTTTTGGTGTGTATTTACAATGATTTTAAGTCCATTTTCAGTCATTTTGTGTGTCCTTGTGGTGGCTTAGATTCTTTTTGTGGTCGTCTTGTGTGTCTTTGTAGTTGTTGTGTGTTTTTCTGTTGTTGTTTTGTGTCTTTCTGTTGTTGGTTTGTCTTGTTGTGTTGCTGTTTCCCTCATCTTTTGTCTCGTCTGCTTGTCCATGTCGTCGTCTTTGTGTTGTCTTTGTGTTTATTCCACCTTGTGTGACTGAATACTGTTGACCAGGTGTTCCTGTCCAGGTGCAGCTCAGGTCAGAGAATAAAAGAACGTACAGACTCACCTGCTCTCAGGTGTGAGTTTATTCAGAGGGTGGATTCAGTCTGATAACACAACCTGATAACCTTTAATACAAAAAAACAACTAATGACGGAAACACGACACAGTTCATGTTAATTATTCTTATCGTACAGATCTAGTTATTTTACGTGTAAGCGAGACACAATGGGGCACAACAATGATGCAAAACACCTAAAATGTGACACAAAATTTCTGAAAAAACAACCAGAAATAGATGCAAAACCACTGCAAAATTTAAAAAAACGAACACTAGGAGACACAAAACAACCACAGAAAGATATAAAACGACCAAAATGTGACAAAAAATGAACCAGAAAAGATTCAAAACAACCAAAATGAAACACAAAACATCAGAAAGATGCACAACAAACAAGACACAGAAAATGTCACAAAATGATCCAGAATTGGTTAAAAACTATCACTAAAAGAGGCACAACAACCACAAGGAGACACAAAACAACCACAAAAAGATGTAGAACTTCCAAAATATGATGCAAAATGAACCAAAGAGATTAAAATCAGACACAAAATGTACCAAACCGAGAGAAAAACAACCACAAAAAGATGCAAAACGAAAGCAAAATTAAAAAACTAACACAAATAGACACAAAACAACCACAGAAAGATGTAAAACTACCAAAATGTGGCAAAAAAATTACCCAAAAGAGATTTAAAACGACCTAAATGACACAAAAAAGTGGTGCAGAACAACTAAAATATGACTCAGAATTAACATAATTGGTCAAACAACAACCATAAAAAGATCCAAAATGACCACAAACCTAAAAAAAACAACACTAAGAGGCACAAAACAACCAGAAAAAGATGAAAAACTACCAAACTGTGACACAAAATGACCACAAATCAAACAAAAACAATCAATAAAAGATCCACAGGAGACACAGAATGAGTGTTTCATTGAAGTGTTGCTAAAACTGATCAGTCAGCATCATAAAAAAGATATTTATCAGGTGTTAAATGTAAATATCAGGTTATTAATCTGCAGTTCCTTCCGTATTGAGAATGGAAACAGCTTTTAAAAACTCATTACAGTTAATTTCATCACAGAATGTTGATAGTTCAGTTTTAATTCCATCTGCTCATGGATCGGTGTGATCTCTGCAGGTTTAGGGTCAAAGATAAACCAGATGAGTTCATCACTGGGTCTAAATGATGTTTTTACTAAACAAATATGTTGTTTTTATAGAAAATGATGATGAAAACACCCGTTTGGTGAAAGTTCCTGCAGGACTAGCTGTGTTTCCGATGAACTGATCGGCTGTTTGGTCTCTAAAGTATCAGAAAATAATTAATATTGTTTCCTCTGACGTCGTGTTTTGTCCTCAGACGTTCAGTTTTCTGTCACAGAGGAGAACAGACGGTTTTATTAGAAATGACTCAGACTGATCCCACTTCCTCCTGATGACACGCTGATGATGCAACACGAGAACCGACCAATCATCGGCTGGACAGGAAACTGTGGCAAACCTCCATATCTGGCTGCTTGATGTTAATTAGCAGCTCCTTAATGAGTCTAATCAACATGTGTAGTCAGTTATCATCGTTTAATGAGGTGTTTGTTTGGTCACACAGTTACATTTTAATAACGTTTCAACACCAACGCTTTGGAAACATCACAGCAGCATGAAGAAACCGGGAACTGACGGATAGGAGACGCTTTCCTGTGAAAATAAAACCATTATACCCAGAGATGAACTGAACTGGTTCATCTTTGACTTTAGAACCAGCAGGAGTCACATAGATCCATGTGGAGATGGAATTAAACCTGAGTTATCAACAATCTAACACGTAGATTAATCAGTTTTAGCAACACTTTAATGAAAACCTCGTTTTGTGTCTGCTGTGGATCTTTCAATGGTTGTTTTTTGTGCCATTCTGTTCATTTTCTGTCATATTTCAGTTGTTTTGCATCATTTTTGGTATGGTTTTTGTCTCATTTTGGTAGATTTGAAGCTCTTTTGGGTTATTTTGCATCATGCCATGGTAGTTTCACATCTTTTTATGGTTGTTTTGTGTCTCTTAGTGTTGGCTTTTTGTCTTTGTGGTAGTTTTACGTCTTTTTATGATTGTTCTTTGTTCGACTTTTGCTCATATCAGTGTTATCAGTGGTTGGCCAGAACAAATTATAGGCAATGGAAGGATAATTTTGACCTCCATTAGACACCAGGATCAAAACCCCGCAACAGACATTCTGCATGACATGATGTACATCCCAAACCAAAGAAATATGCATTAGAGACTCAAAATTACCAAAATTAAACAAAAAATGTACTAAATGAGACACAATAAAGATGCAAAACAACTAAAATGTGACACAAAATCAACCCCAAAAAGACACAATTACCACAAATATGAAAAAACCAACACAAGGAGACACAAAATGAACACAAGAAGATGTATATCGACCACAAATAGATTGAAAATTACCTAAATGACACAGAAAGATGTACAACAACCTAAACTAGACGTGATGAAGTGTCAGACTCTAACATTATGAAACCACAGAAACATGTTTGACGTTGTCGTTTTCTTTGTGTTTTCAGGCTCAACTGTTGGAGCTGAGAACTCAGAACTATCAGCTGTCTGATGACCTCAGGAAGAACTCAGCAGGTAGAACTAGAACCAGATCTGACTGCTGTTCTCATTTCAGCATCAAGTCTTTGTGTTTATGAATGTTCTGAAGCAGGTTTTTACTGTTAGAAATCTGACTAAACCTGCAGATATCATAGTGGGACTTTAGACAGAAAGAAAGCAGCAGCAGGGCTCATTTTAATATTATTATAGGAATAAAACAGTAAATCAGGGGTGTCAAAATCACCTTGATTCAGGGGACACATTCATTCCAATCTGATCTCCTGTGGACTGGAAAAAATGAGACACAAAATGCCAAAAAAAACCTCAAAATGATAGAAATGAGACTCAAAATCATAAAAATGAGACATATAATAATAAAAATGAGACTCAAACTGACAAAAATATAAATTAATAAAAAATAAGACTCCAAATGACAAAAATGAGACTTAAAATGATAAAAATGACACTTAGAAAGATAAAAGTGAGACTCAAAGTAACAAAAATTAGACCCAAAATGATAGAAATGAGATTAGAAATGATAAAAATGAGACTAGAAATGATAAAAATAAGACATAGACAAAATTGAGACTCAAAATGACAAAAATGAGACTAGAAATGATAAAAATGAGACATAGAAAGACAAAATTGAGACTCAAAATGACAAAAATGAGACTAGAAATGATAAAAATAAGACATAGAAAGACAAAATTGAGACTCAAAATGACAAAAATGAGACTAGAAATGATAAAAATAAGACATAGAAAGACAAAATTGAGACTCAAAATGACAAAAATGAGACTAGAAATGATAAAAATGAGGCATAGAAAGACAAAATTGAGACTCAAAATGATAAAAATGAGACTCAATGACAAAATTGAGGCTCCATAACTAAAATTGAGGCTCAAAACGATAAAAATGAGACTAAAAAATTGAGACTAGAAATGATAAAAATGACACATAGAAAGACAAAATTGAGCCTCAAAATGGTAAAAATGAGACTCAGAAAGATAAAAATGAAACTCAAAATGACAAAAAATGAGACTACAATGATAAAAAATGAGACTTAAAATGATAAAAATGAGACACAGAAAGACTTTGAACAGTTGATGAATGAGGAAAATGAGAGAGAACGAAGAGTAGAAGAGGTGACTGTTGTGGACCAGGAAGTAGCAAAGATTAGTAAGGATGAAGTGAGGAGGGCATTGAAGAGGATGAAGAGTGGAAAGGCACTTGGTCCTGATGATATACCTGTGGAGGTATGGAAGTGTCTCTGAGAGGTAGCAGTAGAGTTTCTGACTGGGTTGTTCAACAGGATCTTAGAAAGTGAGAAGATGCCCGAGGAATGGAGGAGAAGTGTGCTGGTGACCATCTTTAAGAACAAGGGAGATGTGCAGAGTTGTGGCAACTACAGAGGAATAAAGCTGATGAGCCACACGATGAAGCTATGGGAAAGAGTAGCTGAAGCTAGGCTAAGGGCAGAGGTGAACATCTGTGAGCAGCAGTATGGTTTCATGCCAAGAAAGAGTACAACAGATGCAATATTTGCTTTGAGAATGTTGATAGAGAAGTACAGAGAAGGTCAGAAGGAGCTGCATTGTGTCTTTGTAGATCTGGAGAAAGCTTCTGACAGGGTGCCCAGAGAGGAACTGTGGTTTTGTATGAGGAAGTCTGGAGTGGCAGAGAAGTATGTTAGAGTGGTGCAGGACATGTATGAGGACTGTAAGACAGTGGTGAGGTGTGCTGTAGGAGTAACAGAGGAGTTCAAGGTGGAGGTGGGAGTACATCAGGGATCAGCTCTGAGCCCCTTCTTGTTTGCTATGGTGATGGACAGGATGACGGACGAGGTTAGACAGGAGTCTCCATGGACTATGATGTTTGCAGAGGACATTGTGATCTGTAGTGAGAGCAGGGAACAGGTGGAGGAGAAGCTAGAGGCGTGGAGGTTTGCCCTGGAAAGGAGAGGAATGAAGGTTAGCCGCAGCAAGACGGAGTATCTGTGTGTGAATGAGAGGGACCCAAGTGGAAGAGTGAGGTTACAGGGAGAAGAGATCAAGAAGGTGGAGGATTTTAAGTACTTAGGGTCAACAGTCCAGAGCAATGGAGAGTGTGGAAAAGAGGTGAAGAAGCGTGTACAGGCAGGCTGGAACGGCTGGAGAAAAGTGTCAGGTGTGATGTGTGATAAAAGAGTTTCAGCTAAAATGAAAGGAAAGGTTTACAAAACTGTGGTGAGACCAGCCATGTTGTTTGGTCTGGAGACAGTGTCCCTGAGGAAAAGACAGGAGGCAGAGCTGGAGGTAGCAGAACTGAAGATGCTGAGGTTCTCTTTGGGAGTGACCAGGATGGATAGGATCAGGAATGAGTCCATCAGAGGGACAGCACATGTTAGAGGCTTTGGAGATAAAGTCAGAGAGGCCAGACTGAGATGGTTCAGACATGTCCAGAGGAGAGAGAGTGAATATATTGGTAGAAGGATGCTGAGTTTCCCACTGCCAGGCAGGAGGCCTAGAGGAAGACCAAAGAGGAGGTTTATGGATGTGGTTAAAGAGGACATGAAGGTAGTTGGTGTGAGAGAAGAGGATGCAGAAGACAGGGTTAGATGGAGGCAATTGATTCACTGTGGCGACCCCTGAAGGGAAAAGAAGAAAGACAAAAAGGCACAATTGCAGGCATGTCATTGGGAAATTACCAAATAAGTGAATCCTTGGAAGCGAGGGAGCGGAGCGACCGAGCCGGGAGGAGGGTTTGGGGTCCGCCTCCCATGCAAGAAACCTTTGAAATTTGAAGGCTGAAATGGTGCATTCTGGTGAACTCTGACACCTAGAATTCTTTAAACATGAAGGCTGAAAAAAAATGTCTGTATGGGACTTTCTGGGCACCCCCCCAAAAACAGCACAAAGTCATGTTAGAGTGATGAAACCAAATATTTATACTGGATTCAAATTTGAATGAGCCACATGAAGTCATCACTGTGTGTGCTTTCCGATCGACCATGGGAGTGAGCCTCTTCTGTTGAGGAACTTGTGGGGCAATGCCACTGGGTTGTTGCATATACACACTACTGATCCCGTATGTTTGGTCCTGTTGTCGCGTCTCTTTCCTCCGCTGGATGAAAAAATTGCTGGGCATTTGGTGGTTAGAGCGCTTTTCGTACAATTTTCTGGCATGATTTTTCGTTTTCATGTGGTCTATCAGCGCTTGGCATCCTCTGTCGCTGTATTTTGTCTCATCGTCGCACACCATGCACCTCGCTTTCCCAGCTACATCTAACTTTCGATAATGCTCTCCAATCGTTGTTTCCAACTCGTGCTTTTGCCAGCGCACTGTTGACAACTACGTGCGATCCAACCCTATACCCCTTACACCCCATATTTTTTTTCTCATCAAATTTGGGCGATTCACGTTGGGTCTCAAAATTGATACCTCAATACGCGAATTTTTGCGTATCCGTGACCAAATAACATGCCTGCAATTGAGACCCAAAATGACAAAAATGAGACTCGAAATGATAGAAGTGAGACTCAAAATGATAAAAGTGAGACTCAAAAGGACAAAAATGAGCTCAAATTGATAGAAATGAGACATAGAAAGACAGGAAGACAAAAGTGAGACTCAAAATGATGTAAAAAGATAAAAATGAGACACAGAAAGACAAAAGTGAAACTCAAAATGAGACTACAGTGATAAAAAAATGAGACTTAAAATGATAAAAATGAGACTCCAAATGGAAAAAAATGAGACTCAAATTGATAGGAATGAGACATAGAAAGTAATACAAAAGTGAGACTCAAAATGACAAAAATGAGGTAAAAGATAAAACTCAGAATGATAAAAATGATACATGAATTGGCTGAATAATGTGGTATCAGAACTAATAGTTAGTAGGAAATCTTTGGAAGATGTTTTATTTCCCGGAATGCACCGAGGCTCCACCCACATGTTTTATTCTACATTTTTTATTTGAGCTCAAATGAAAATAGTTCTAATCTGAGTATAAATCCATAAAATGGCCCCGTTTTTTTCTTCTGCGTTTCCTCAGCTTCTGACTGGAGAACCGACGCCCCCTGCTGTTTATGTGAACTCATGACATTTATGGACGTTAACAAGCGTTTAATTCAGTTAATTTAGAACCTCAGCATGACATTCTGAATAAATGAAATCAGCCAGCAGCCTGTGGTTTGGGCTCAAACTGTAATGAGGAACAAATGTGATTAATTGTTTGTTTTAGAGCTGAACTCCGTCCGTCAGAAGAATGTGGTTCTGGAGAGAGACTTCATCAAAGCTCAGAAGGTCCACAATGTTTTATTAATTTAAATAATCTGTAGTCGTGTGATTTAGTATGAATTATAGTTTACAGGTTGGATGTTCTGATAAAATAATAAATCAGATGTTACTGAATGTTTTCCAGCAGATTTCATTTTGTTCATGTTGTTATTTTTGTGTGTTTTTTTCCCCTTCAGGCTTTAAATAAAAGCAAGAAAGCTCAGGTGAGTTCCTGTTTCCATGGTTACTGCAGGTTACCTGGATTTACCTCCTGTTCTTCCTCACATTTATTTAGCCTGGATCTTTTCCTTTATCTAGTTTTAACTTTCACAGATTAGATGAATTAGAACTCATGTATTTAGTGAGTCTGTTCTGATAATATTTAATAGATCTGTTCAGAATAAAGAACCTTTACACATTAAAGCTGCTGTCCGGAGTTTGAATCGCAGCGTCTCCCAAAACACTGTTGGTCCCTCCCTCTGATTTCACCCCTTTATTTGTGCACGCGTGCAGTACATGAGAGAAGTGCCCGGAGTGCTGCAGCATCTCGCCTGTTTTGCTGTTTTCCCCTCTTCTGCATTCAGTACATTTAGTAAATAATAAAGGAATTACGTTAGAATGCTGTATTGAGTCTAACTTGTCCTAATACCAAAATAACATGAATCTGCTAGGACGAACTAGTAAAGTTTCAATATGTGATTACACTGGTGTATCCCTCTGGATGACGTTGTTTATCAAACTTAGTGCATTTACGCGTGTTTATGTGTTAGATTGTTTATTTATTTCTATCTAGAGTTCAGAATTGCATGACTCCTCTGACGAAGAGTATGTCCCAGACGCCCCAACATCTTCCTCCAGAGGTCGGGCATCTAAACGAAGCCGTCAGGCGGGCTATGGAGGCCGTGGTCGGGGAGCGACGCGAGCACCCCGAGCCAAAAAACGTCCTGCAGTCTCTTGGCCTGACAAGCCGTGGGATTGGTAACTTTTCTGGAAGTTACTGATCCCTGATGCTCTCTCCTCCACAAGCAAAACAAATGTGCTCGCGGTTGCGTAGTGCGTAGCTCGTCCACCTCTGCATGGGCTTGCTTGCTGTGCGCGTAACCGTTGATTGACAGCATGACAAAGCTGAAGCTCGAACTTGATTGGTCGGCAGCGACCGGCGCTTTTTGGAATAACATGGGGGTCTATGAGAGGAAGGCGGAGCTCAGGAATAAATTTTCATATCGCGTTATACTAACTTTATATTATAGTATCGAACTAGACTGACACATTTAAGCTTTGTTAAAAAATGATACATAAATTGAAAACAAACGGAAACTCCGGACAGCAGCTTTAATGAATCCAAATATCTGAAAAACTGGATTTTAACGGCTTCATTCTGACAGACCGCTTTGGACCTGGTTTCAGACGTTTTGAAATTTGTATTGGACTGGTTTTCGATTCGTTTCAAACTGGTTCTGGACTGGTTTTTAGGCGTTGTTCTTAACTGGTATCAGACTGGTTTCTGCACTAATACTGAACTTCCCTTCAGGGATGAATAAAGTGATTCTGTTCTAGTTTTAGACTGGATTCAGGCACTGTTTTTAACTGGTCTCAGACTGATTTTACACCTGGTGTAGACTGGTTTCAGAAAAAATTCAGACTTTGTTTTGATACAGTTTCAAACTGGTTCTGGACTGGCTTCAAACTGGTGTCAGACTGGTTTTGGACCAGTTTGCAGACTTAATTTAGAAATGTTGTTGGACTGGTTTCAGACTTTGTTATAATGTAGTTTCAGCCTGGTTCTGGACTGGATTCAGACCAAATTCAGATGTTGTTTTTAACTGGTTTCAAACTGGTTTCAGACCTGGTTTTTGACAACTTTCAGACTTAAATTAGAAATGTATATTTGACAGGATCTGGACTTGTTTCAAACTGGTTTTACACCAGGTTTCAGACTGGTTTTAGACATTTGTCTAAACTGGTTTTAGACGTTGTTTTGGACTGATTTTAGACCTAGTTTTGAGCCTGGTTTCAGACTAGTTCAGTCTTTGTTTTGTTGTAGTTTCAGCCTGGTCCTGAGCTGGCTTTAGACCTGGTTTTTGATGTTGTTTTGAACTGGTTTTAGACTGGTTTTGGACCTTTGCTGAAACGGATTTCAGAGTTCTACAGTTTCATTTATCAGGCTCTTTTATCCAACGACGCCCCTCTGAGAGTAGATCCAACACATCAAGGTTCTGGTCAGAAGGAAGCCTGATAAGAACCGTAGAACACTGGTTAGGGAGCATCTTTACAGAACTCTTTGTTGGTTTCTAATAGTTCTGCTTAGCTCTGTCTAAACTTGCTGTATTTCTTTGATGGTTCTGGTTCTGACGGCGTTGTGTGAGAGATACGTCGAACAATGTTTCTGTATTTATGTTCTAAAGAGCGTTCTCTGAGAGGTTCCTAACAGCTGCTAATTGTTTCCTCCAGGAGGTGGAAGCTCTGCTGAGTGAGAATGAGATGCTTCAGGGGAAGCTGCACAGTCAGGAGGAGGACTTCCGGCTGCAGAACAGCACCCTGATGACCGAACTGTCCAAGGTGAGGCTCCCAGTCCAGCAGGACCTACAGGAGGAGGTTCTTCATGTCCTGATGTTATCCACTCTGGTTCCAGCTGTGCACACAGATCGAGCAGCTGGAGCAGGAGAACCAAGGCCTGAAGGAAGGGGGTGGAGCCTCAGCAGCCAGCCCGCCCCCTAACCCCGCCTCCAGCCCCGTAGATGGAGAGCTGCTCCGCCTCCAGGCTGAAAACTCCACCCTGCAGAAGCAGATGAAAGGTGGGTGAGAACAGAACACCTGGACCTGAGACACTGGATTACCTGTTAATCTGTTTATTTATTTAGTTTTTTAGTGGATTCAGACACAAGCAGCTTTATTTAAGTTCATTTAGTCTGTTTTAAGATTCATGAATGAAACTGCTTCTTTGATTAAGAGACAAACATAAGAAGACATCCTCAACAACTGAGACCAGAGAGGGAGACCACCAAGCCTCCTGTGACTCCTCCTCAGTAGACTGTACGTACAGCGACTGTCACATGACTCTGACTCTGTGCTGTGATTGGTCGACAGCCCTGCAGGAGCGCCATGACAAAGAGCTGCAGAGGCTAGCCGTTGCTCAGGGCAACCAGGGCATCACCACGGAGACCGACGGGTCAGCCGGCGCCAACGGAGTCTCTGATGTCCCCGGAGGAGGGGAGGAGCCAGCGGGGGGAGCCAATGAGAGACTGGACCAGGTGAGTGACCAGGTGTGACTTTAACATGTTAATTTATTTATTTATTAAAGTTTAAAAACGTTAAACATGTTTTTTTTCATCAGACGGACTCCCAGCCGACAGACAAGCAGCTCCACGGTGAGTTTCTGTCATTTATCAGACTTTAAGGATGAACTCCTCTTCTTACATGTGATGTTCAGTAGTTAGCTGAAACAGACACACCTGGGCCGTTCAGATTGATCTAATTAAGAGAGAAATTATATGAGATCACATCCAGAGATGGAAAATATGGATCATCATGAAGTTTATCGTTTGACATGCTAAGAACCAGGATTCATCCTCCTCAGGTCGCAGCTTCGCTTTCTGCAGAAAACTGTTACTGAAATCCAACTTTTAAGGAATACGCTGGATTTTCAGTGTCATGTGAGGGAATTATTGAATTATTCAGGAAAATATCCCATCTACAGACAGCAGGACTCCAGACTAACTGCCTCTTTTGGTCGCACCCCGTCCCACTTCAAATTCAAAATATTCTCTAATCAATGGATACTTCATTTTACTGATGTTCCCTAAATGCCCCACGATGCATTCTGCTGCTAGTGAGCTCACACAGGTTTGTTGTTAGTCAACAACACCCCCCACCACCACCACCAAAATCTAAATCTACAATGTCAAAAAATTGTCCTAAATATCAAAAAACTGTTCCAGAACGATGCAAAATGTGTCTGATTATATAAAATTACTGATAATGATTCAGGACTGAAGCAAAAATGCTTGAAGTGTTTCCACAAGTACTGAAAAGTTGCCAAAAATATATCAACATTTGTTCAAAATGAAACAAACTGAGCTGAGAACACTCTGATATGTCTAACTGGACTTGGGTTGATTTTTATGTGAATGTTCTTAGAGAAAATATTAAAAGTATTAATATCTGTTCAAAATTTTCAAATAAATAGAGAATAAATGAATGACAGTCTCAGACAGGTGTGTGACCAAACTGTCAGATATTTCTTCTTCATGAGCTGTTTTCATGCCTGTAGCGTCGCAGCTCACAGGAAAACCACATTTTGAAGCTAATAAAAGCTCCACTGTGGTTAACACCAGTTAGAGCCACACAGAAACGGCTCAGTGATCGTCATGAGAATTTACCTCTCTGATAGTCTGGAGCCCTGAGCTGCAGGATCATCCACACGGTTTTTATTGTGTAAGTGCAGAGAAACTGTTTAACTAAAGTTATTTATCATTTATTGATTAAAACCAGAATGTTTTAGTCCAAAATGTGGTTTTATTACAAATATCAGTGCTGTTGTTTGAAGGTTTTCCATCTGCCTGGACTAAATGATCCATCATTTACCTGGAGTAAATGATGGATTATCTTTAAATGAAGCTGATCGGTGATGAACTGATGGTTTATGAGGAGAACATCTTCATTTAGTTTTCATGTTTGTTCCTGATGAGCTTCTGTGTGACTCGATGTGAACCCTCGGCTTCATGAGTGTAGAGCAGCTAGCTGGTCAGGGCGGACACACACTGAGCCGGAAACCAGTTTAACCAGAATAAAACTCTTCTGGCTGAGCTGCAGAGCAAAAACCAGTTAGATCCATCCACCAGTTAGAACCGTCCACCAGTTAGAACCGTCCACCAGTTAGATCCGTCCACCAGTTAGATCCATCCACCAGTTAGATCCGTCCACCAGTTAGATCCGTCCACCAGTTAGATCCGTCCACCAGTTAGATCCGTCCACCAGTTAGATCCATCCACCAGTTAGAACCGTCCACCAGTTAGATCCGTCCACCAGTTAGAACCGTCCACCAGTTAGATCCGTCCACCAGTTAGATCCGTCCACCAGTTAGAACCGTCCACCAGTTAGAACCGTCCACCAGTTAGAACCGTCCACCAGTTAGAACCGTCCACCAGTTAGATCCGTCCACCAGTTAGAACCGTCCACAAGTTAGAACCGTCCACCAGTTAGAACCGTCCACCAGTTAGAACCGTCCACCAGTTAGAACCGTCCACCAGTTAGATCCGTCCACCAGTTAGATCCGTCCACCAGTTAGAACCGTCCACCAGTTAGAACCGTCCACCAGTTAGATCCGTCCACCAGTTAGATCCGTCCACCAGTTAGAACCGTCCACCAGTTAGATCCGTCCACCAGTTAGAACCGTCCACCAGTTAGAACCGTCCACCAGTTAGAACCGTCCACCAGTTAGATCCGTCCACCAGTTAGATCCGTCCACCAGTTAGATCCGTCCACCAGTTAGAACCGTCCACCAGTTAGAACCGTCCACCAGTTGAACCGTCCACCAGTTGAACCGTCCACCAGTTGAACCGTCCACCAGTTAGATCCGTCCACCAGTTAGATCCGTCCACCAGTTAGATCCGTCCACCAGTTAGAACCGTCCACCAGTTAGAACCGTCCACCAGTTAGATCCGTCCACCAGTTAGATCCGTCCACCAGTTAGATCCGTCCACCAGTTAGATCCGTCCACCAGTTAGAACCATCCTCCAGTTAGTCTGAATGGTATCTGTTCAGTTTTACCACCTTATGCTGGTGAGGAGTTTAAATTTATAGAGCAATTGTGACCGCAAAGATACAAAATGACCAGAAAGCGACTAGAAGCAACACAAATGACCTGACAGTGAGTAAAATCAACACCAAATTAAAGCTGCAAGCAGCAATGGACGGGTCCTCGCATCCACGCTGGTCGGCGAATCCATGCACGTCCACCAGGTGGCGCTGTGACTGAGAGTGTGTGCTGGCCTCTGAATCACATCTGGACCAGAGTTTAATCACACGTAAAATTTCAGCCAGATTGGAGCATGTTCAGACTAGTTATACAGCATTTCCTGCCCATCCACCACCAGGTGGCGCTGTAACTCAGAGTGTATTTCAAACAGTGGATGTGATGAGGGCTGGACTCTGATCACTCATGAAAAGTTTCAGGCTGATTTGATCATGTAGAGGCCAGTTATACAGCATTTATTGTCCCTCCAACAGGTGGCGCTGCAACTGAGAGTGTCTGTTGGCCTGTCGATGTGATCAGGATTGGATTGTGATCACACATGGAAAGTGTGAGGCAGATTGGAGCATGCAGAGGAGAGTTATACATAGGGCTTAACGATTTTGGAAAATAATCTAATTGCGATTATTTTTGGAGATATTGCGATTGCGATTTAATATGCGATTATTTTTTCAAACTACTATTCTCATGTAAATGTCATTGATCACAACCAATAAATCAGTCTGTTTCATAATAAACTGTCAGATTTATTTAAAGTGCAAATTGCAACACTGAAGAAAACCAAACGGTGGCTGTACCTATTTAAAACTTCAAGTCTTAATCTTTCACGTTGAATAAAACGTGATGTAAACATGTGGACTGCACTTCTTACATGCAGTCTGAACTTAACAGTACAGTCTATACATGAATAAATT
This sequence comes from Acanthochromis polyacanthus, assembly GCF_021347895.1. Lineage (NCBI taxonomy): Eukaryota > Metazoa > Chordata > Actinopteri > Pomacentridae > Acanthochromis > Acanthochromis polyacanthus. The sequence continues at coordinate 4,303,187 of NC_067118.1, forward strand.
ATATATGCAAAAATAAAACTCACTGATTCAGTAACATTACCCATCTGAAAGTGCAGGAATAATAAGAACAAATGTCAGCTTGAACATTTTAAGGGAAATCAAACTCCCAGTGCAAAATAAACTACTGTATGTTATTATGAAACACTAAAGGAAATACAGCATTATATTCACTCAATAACAGCTGCACACAACATGCTAAAGTGCAAAATGAGTATGGCTCTATTAGTCGTAAAGTTTCTTTGTATAGTTCTTTGGAGCTTACATATTTTTGGCGAGGAATACCAGCATGTCAACTTTGGCTGGTTTTAAAGATGAACGAGTGCAAGTCACGATATTACCTCCAGTGCTGAAGAGACGCTCTGATGGAGCACTTGTGGCAGGGACACAAAGATACTTGCGGGCCATGTTGCAGAGTCGTGGAAAGTTAATCTTGTGCACCTTCCACCAGGCTAACGGGTCCTCTTCTCCATCAATGGTGGGGGTCATGAGGTAACTGTTTAACTCTGCTTCAGTGGCATCTTCAAGTTGCACAGGAGCAGATGAAGAAGCCGCAGCAGCCTTGAAAAAGCTGCCCAGAGATTTCTTGACTTTTTCACCACATGGCACCGCACTTGGAGGCCTCGGAGTGGCTTCGATCCGAGCTCTCTTCTCCTACCAAATGAGAAAAAAAGTTAGTTCACAAATAAATATAAAGTTTGTTTGTGATGTCATAACTACATAATTTAACTAACCTGGTTATGTGTACGCCTTGCTGATTCCAGCATTTCGTTCTTGATTCGGGTCTTAATAGCTGGAATGTTGTCAGCAGTGATGTACTGGGTTTTGAACCTGGGGTCCAGAAAGGATGCAACATCCAAAAGCTCCTGGATGCTGTGGTCACTGTATTTCTCATTGAGGTAACCCAGGACCTTAGTTTTGATTGACCTGGTCAAGTTAGTGTCCTCTTGGTCTTCAGCCAGCACTGATGTGGTCAGAAGGTTAAGAACTGGTTTGAGGTAAGAGATGCTCACATATTCCTCCCCAGAGAGAGCATCTGTAAATTCTAGGAGAGGATGAAGTGCTTTGTGGACAGATTCTAAAACCTCAATATCCTGCCAGGTAGGAATGAGGGAGCGTGCATATCGGTCACCTGACAGAACATGAGTAATAGCTTTGAGCTGCTCTAGCACCCTGGCTATCATCATTTCAGTAGAGCCCCATCTTGTTGGGCATTCAGTGATGAGGCTGTGCTCAGGAAGTTGGAGCTCCTTCTGTGCTTCCGTCATTGCTGCCTTCTTCTTCCAGCTGTGGGAAAAGTGCCCTACCACCTTTTTGCACAGCGCGATTGCTCTTGACACCCTGTCATCTTTGAGCGCATGTCCTGTATAAAGAAAAACAGGACAGTACTTTAGGCGGCGGCGGCGTCGTCATCATCATCATCATCATCATCATCATCATCGTCAGTGGTGGAATGTAATTACTTACTTACTGAACTTAAGTATTTTTTGTGTAATTTACTATTAACTAAAACTAATAAGCATTGCATTTACTTTTTTTTTTACTTTTATCCATTTTAAAACAGTATCTACTACTTTTTTGATTGTGGCTTAAGTGCAAAGTACTTTTTTCCCCAAAATTAACTCTTTTGTTTTGTTTTGTTTTCATACATGCAGAATGTAAATAAAACCTTGTGCAATGATATGGTAATCTATCAGTAAATGCAGTCTGTGCTAGTAATATTTACTTAATATACAATATAAACATTCATTTTCTTTTCTATTTCACGTAGTAAAAAAGTGAGTATTTCATCCACCACTGACCATTAGTATCATCATCTACTAATTTACTTACCAATGGCAAGATGTAATCGGTGCCCAAAACACTGCAGCCGGGTCCATTCATTTAGCCGGGCTGCCATCACCATATTTGATGCGTTGTCGGTTGTTATGCAGATGTGGTTTTCTTCATGAAGATCCCAGCTGGCAAGTCCCTCTCTCATCCCAGCCGCAATGTTTTCTCCCGTATGGTCATCCGGAAAGTAGGATGCTTGAAGGCAGCGCGCTTTAAGATTAAGGTCTTCATCTATGTAGTGCACAGTCAGACTCTGATATGGCTCCGCTGTACGGCTTGACCACAGATCAGTTGTTGTAGCGAAATACTCCACAGTTTTCATCTCCGCAGCCACTTTTTGTCTGCACTTTTTGTAGAGCTCAGGTATGGCAACATGGGTAAAATAATTGTGTGATGGTAGTCTGTACCGTTTGTCAAACTTGTTTAACATCGCTGTAAACCCAGGCTTCATCACAATACTGATGGGCATCATGTCTTTCGCTATGAACTCCGTTACTGCCTGAGTTAATTCCGTGTGCTGTTTTGAATTACGTTCATAAGGAGTAACACTTTCAAACATTTCGGTCAGTGATCCCTGACGGCTGGTACTTTCATTTCTTGACGTTGAAGACCTGGGTGGTGGCATTCTAGCCATGTAACTGTTGTACAAGGCATTGTGGTGTTTTTTTAAGTGTTGATGCAGATTCGTAGTGTTCCCACGTGAGGTAGCAACAGTGGCCAAGCATGTTCGGCACAGTACCCGACTTTGCGCAACATCTTCTTTTTTAAAGCCAAAGTAATTCCACACAACAGACGTGCTGCTCCTCTTTGGTACAAGGCTCTCACCTGGGTTAGCTTCTGACGAGCCTGAAGCCATTGTGCAACAGGTTTAGTGCAACCGCGATGCTAGCTTCTGTCTGGCGCTTGCTACTCCGCTCCGGCCAGGTGTGATTGCGTCACCGGATCATGTGACCACATCGCAGGCCTCGCGATTAGCAAATCTCGTCCTGTCCTATCGCGATATTATCGCAAATGCAATTAATCGTTAAGCCCTAGTTATACAGCAGTTGTTGTTTCATGGCGAAGCATCAAAACTCTAATGGTCGCCATGGCCACGCCATTTGGCTTCTGGTTAAACTTTTGATAACTTTTCATCACCAAGTCCTGCTGTGTGGACTGACAAAATTTCAGGTCTCCTGGAATTATCCCCTAGGAGGTATTAACTCTCAAAAATGAGAAAAATCATCAAAAATCTCACAATTAATCCAAGATGGCCGACTTCCTGTTGGGTTTAGGACATGGCTCCAAGAGGCTTTTTTGTGCGTCCTGATGTGCTCTATAAGCCTCCCAAATTTCATGGATGTAGGTGAAACGTGCTGGGGGGGCTGTTTGTTAAAAATTCTGTAGGGGGCGCTATAGCATGTGCAGTGCCTAGATGCATACGGTGTTGTTCCTTGGGTCAATGGTGATGTGTGTGGTAATTTTTGTGAGCATTGGAGTATTTCTAACCTGTCAAACAGCACTTTGTTTTGCATGGCGATATTTGGTTGCTACGGCAACAGCGTTGCATGAAATGTCACACCCTTCACAGTGTGTGATTGTCAAGAGGTGAAGACTCGACTGACCAATTTCCAGCATGATATCACCAAGTTTGGGGCCATTGTACCTGAAAATATAAGGCCTTAAACTTACTATTACCAACAGGTGGCGCTATGACTTTTTCAAAATTTATGAGTGTGGATGTGTTCAGACTGGACCTGGTATCCAGCATGTGAAGTCTGAGGCAGATAGGATCTTGTTCAGCTGAGATATGAATCGTTACATTTTCATGGCGAAACATCGAAATTGGTTTGGCCGCCACAGACACGCCCTTTGATGACAAGTCACCATTTTCACTGGGATGCATCATCAATGTGTTTAGGCTGTTGTCACTGCATTTGAAGTGAATATGATCAACCGGGTAACAATAGGGCATGAAAGTGTAAAAGATGTCTATTTCCTGAAACCACAAGGTGGCGCTATGACTGTCAATGAATATCCCTATGTGGATGACATCAGGACAGGACTGTCATCATACATGTAAAGTTTCAGGCAGATTGGAGCATGTTGAGAAGAATTAGACACCAATTCCTGTTTCATGGCGAAGGATCAGTTGTTTGAGGCTCCGCCATGGCCACACCTTTTGGCTTCTGGTTGAGTTTTTGATAACTTTTCATCAGAAAGGTCTGGTGCATGTACTGGCCAAATTTCAGTTCTCTCAGACTTATCCACTAGGAGCTATAAATTTTGACAAATGTACAGCAAATTCAAGATGGCCGACTTCCTGTTGGGTTTAGGGCGTGGCTGTGATTGACTTTTTGGTGTGTCCTGATGTGGTGCATATGCCCACCAAATATTGTAGCTGTAAATAAAACATTGTGGAAGTTGGCCTAATGACCACTTTTTCAATTTTGCAGGTGGCGCTATAGAGCCATTTTTCCACACATATGCGCAACTCCCATAAAATATCAAATTTTTCGCCAGTCCTGATGTGCACCCCAAATTTCACGCGTTTTGGTTCATGATAAGGCCCCCAAAAAGGCAATTCATTTGCCGGGAGAAATTAATTTTGACAAATTTACAGCAAATTGAAGATGGCCGACTTCCTGTTGGGTTTAGGGTGTGGCTGTCATTGACTTTTTGGTGTGTCCTGATGTGGTGCATATGCCCACCAAATATTGTAGCTGTACATGAAACATTGTGGAAGTTAGCCTAATGACCACTTTTCAATTTTGCAGGTGGCGCTATAGAGCCATTTTGCCACACACATGTGCAACTCCCATAAAATATCAAATTTTTCGCCAGTCCTGATGTGCACGCCAAATTTCACGCGTTTTGGAATATGATAAGGCCGCCAAAAAGGCAATTCATTTCCCGAGGAGCGATTAAGTTTGAAAAATTTACAGCAAATTGAAGATGGCCGACTTCCTGTTGGGTTTAGGGCGTGGCTGTGATTGACTTTTTGGTGTGTCCTGATGTTCTGCATATGCCCACCAAATATTGTAGCTGTACATGAAACATTGTGGCAGTTGGCCTAATGACTACTTTTTCAAGTTTGCAGGTGGCGCTATAGAGCCATTTTGCCACGCACATGCGCAACTCCCATAAAATATCAAATTTTTCGCCAGTCCTGATGTGCATGCCAAATTTCACGCGTTTTGGAGTATGATAAGGCCGCCAAAAAGCCAATTTACTTTACGGGAGAAAAAAAATAAAAAATAAAAATAATAATAATAAACCCTAGGGTTTCAATAGGGTCCTTGGCACCGCTGGTGCCTTGGACAGTCGGTGCCCTGGCACCGCCTGTCCTTCGCACCCTCGGTGCTCGGACCCTAATAACTAGAAAGAATTAATATCATGTCTCTTTTAGTCCCGTTCTGGTCTTTTCTTGGAAAAATCTTGGACTTATCTGGATTAAATGAACCTACATTTACTCTCAGGTTAGTCTAATGTGTTTTTGCTTTTAGATGTTTTAGATTTCGTTTTTAAATTTTCTAAAGTTTTCCACTAAGATCTCCTAATAATTGTTATATTCTACCAGGCAACACGTTTTCTGCCACTGTTTTATAAAACACAACACTTTCTCCAGGCTCCACATCCCATTAATCCCATTAGTTGCATTGGTCCCAGTGGTCCCATGAGTCCCACTGGTTCCACTGGTCCCGTTAGTCCCAGTGGTCCCATTAACCCTATTAGCCCCATTTAGCACGGACGTAGAGATAGAGCCCAGATTAACAAGGTGTCAGTGAACACATCTCAGGTGATGTCTGACTGCAGCTCAGCCGTTACCCTCCACCTGTAGCTGCAGCCTCAGTGTGTGTCTGTCCTAACGGCTGCCCTGCTGTGTGCGGCGCCCCCTTTAGGCCTGTCAGAGACGAGCGTAGAGGAGATTGTAGCTAAGCAGGCAGCGCTAGGCTGGTCGGCTGCTCTCTGTCCAATAACTCACTGCTTTGGACCAGAGCTGGAGATGAAACTGAGCACCGAGCAGGAGGAGAAGAGGCTGCTGAGGGAGCAGATCCAGCACCTGGAGGTAACCAACACACCTGGAGCATTACACACCTGTACCAATATACACCTGGTATAACACATACCTGTACTAATATACTTGTTATAATACACCTGGATGTAACCAACACACCTGGAATATAACACACACCTGTACTAATATACCTGGAGGTAACCAACACAATACACCCACCTGGAATAACATACACCTGTAATAATATGCTTGTAATATCACATACATGGAATGTCACACCTGTAGTGACACACCTGAGCAGGTGAGTATTTACATTTGACCACGCAGCTATCATTCCACTGCAGGACTCTGATGACTACAAAAGTTTTATGTAAAATATATAAAGTTTGTCCCAATTTATTAATTATAAAGTTCTGAACCTCAGCAGAAACTCAGACATGAAGTATAATAAATATCAGATTTATATCATACATGATGTATTTAGTTTCTAGATAGACTATGGATACTTTATTAATCCAGAATTCAAAAATGTACATGGATGTTTTAGTTTCTATCACAACTTTCAAATTACACGTATCTTTACAAACACATTACATTAAGGTGCACATATTCCCCATTAACTAACTGCTTATCAGAATATTGACTCTTTATGGGTAATTATGATGTAACCACATGAATTACCACCTCTGTATGTTTAATAATACTCGTAGAATATGAATGAAGAGCTGATGTTCTGCTAATAAACAGCTGGTTATTGGTAATATAAAGTTAATATTAGGTTATATATTTGGGTTTTGTGCTGCTTCTTTAGCTTTGAATCGATGTTTTTCTGCTCCACAGAATGTAGAGTCTGAATGGTGGCAGATGAAGCAGCCACATGTTGAAAGCAGGAAACTAATTAATTCATGACGGGAACATGAAGGGCAGCTGGCCAACGGCAGAATGATTCACCGAGCAGCTGCTGGAAACTCAGACGCTCCGTTTATCATGTTAGAGTGGAAAATCAGTCATCAGAACCTCCTCGGGACCATCTGGTTCTTCATCTCCAGTAACTTCATCAATGATCAGAGTTCATTGATGAAGTACCTTCATACTGGGAATATTTCCAGAGTTCCAGTTCCTTGAAGTCCATAGAGGAGAACGTCCCCTGTTGAAAGTTCTAGAGTAGACCTACCGACAACTGGACAAACCCACCGACAACTAGTTGTCTCTGGAACTCTAAACTAGAGTTTACTGAAAGTAGAAATGGGCCGAACATTGAACCCTGAGGAACTCCACAAAGCATCTTTGACTTAGATAACTAGCTTTCTCCACAGAGAACGTTAAAATCTCTGATCTTTATCATCATCAAAACACCAAAGCTTCTGTCACTGAGAGCAATGCTACAGATTTTACTCTAAAACTTGTTTTTTTTTTAAACCTTAGAAACAGCAGTTAATAGGTGCTCATGATGAGAAAAAAGGCGTTTTTCATTGTTACGATCTATCTTAACTGGTTGTCTGACGCTAAGCAGCAGCAGAAGGTTTTATCTGTAACCTGAACGTCTTTCTTCTGTCTTCCTGCAGGCGTCCAAACAGGGTGAAATCACCAAACTGCAGGAGGAGATCACTAAGGTAAATACATCCAGACAGGAGGATTTAAACCACTTTTTTTTTTCAGTTTTCACAACACAAAACGACATTGTTCTAACTGTGATTCTGTCTGTTTGTCCTGCAGCTGACTGACAAACTAAAGAAGAAGCAGGAGAGGTAAGAAGCTTCATGACATGAAACTTACTTCTGATCAGAAACAGGAACTGCAGACAATAGTTTCGTACTCCACAAGTACTTTCATTTTCAGACTTGGGTGTATTCAGTCTTTATGTATCTGTAACGTGGTCTGTGTACTTCTGTAGCACCAGACTTCATTACAAGGTTCCTGATTTTAGACCTTAGACTTGACTTTGTTTAGTTCTTGTATAGATACACAGACACCTGTAGCTCCAGACTTTATTTAACAGATTCCTGATTTTAAACTTGACCTTTCTTCAGTCCTGTTGCTTTATAGACATTTATAGTACCAGACTTCATTCATCATTTTGCCAATTTTAGACATGACTTCAGGAGTTCTTGTGTAGATGCTTAGACATCTGTACTACCAGACTTTATTTTATGTTTGTTTGTTTTTTGTTTTTTTTTACAAGATTCCTGAGTGTAGACTTTATTTATTTTGGTTCTTTGCATAGATACACAGACATCTGTAGTACAGGACTTCATTTAAAATATTACCAATTTTAGATTTGACCTTTTTCAGTCCTTATGTGTCTGCAGCATAGACCTTGTAATTCTATAGTACCAGACTTTATTCAAAATATTCCTTAGCTTTGACCTGACTTCATGGAGTTCTTGTATCGGTACGTACAAGTCTATAGTACCAGACTTCATTGAATAGATTTACAGTTTTAGATTTTACTTTACTGAGTCCTTGTGTGGCTTCCCAAACATTTAAAGGAACCAGACTTCATTTAAAGTATGACCAATTTCAGATTTGACCTTTTTCAGTCCTTGTGTGTCTGCAACATAGATTGTATACTTCTATAGAACCAGACTTTATTCAAGAGATTCACAGTTTTAGACTTGACTTCATTCAGGCCTTATTTGGATGCACATCTGTAGTACCCAACATCATTCAGAATATTCCCCATTAAGTAACTGACTTTTTTCAGCTCTTTTAGCCCAAACTTTTCATGTCCTTCCGTGTTTTGAAACGTCCAGCTAATTGTTTTCTATCAATCAGTACCAACTCCACATCCGTCCACTTTGTTCTGACTGATGATTACAGTTTGTTGTTTTCAGTTTCCAGCGTCTGCAGACGGAGAAGGAGGTTCTGTACAACGACAGCAGGTCAGAACCGCAGTAATACTGAGAATCTACTGCTGGTACTTGTACTGAGTGTTTACGGAACATGTTCCTGTTCCTCTGCAGGACGAAGATCGATGAGATCAACCAGAGGAAAGAAGAAGAGCTGAAGGCCTCGAACATCAGGATCCAGAAGCTGCAGACGGACCTCATGGCAGCCAATCAGGTGAGAACTCCACTATGAAACAGCCTTTCTTCTGCTTCTGTTAGGTTTTTATTGTTCCACTCTGCAAACTGTCCTTCTAGGACCTGCAGACAGTTCTTCTAGAACCTGCAGAGTTCTTCTAGAACCCAATGTGACCGATCTGTGGTTGTGTTTCTGTTCAGACGACAGCAGAACTGAGAGAGCAGCTGCAGAGCAAAGAGAAGGAACATGAGGTGGCTCTGCACACCCTAAAAGACCAGGTAAGACCAGCACACGGTTCTAGATAAAGAAGGAACCCGGCTGGAAGAACGTCTCTACTCTGTGTGGTTCTGATCTGCTGTGTCCTCCTTGTCTTCTCTTCTTTTTTTCACCTTCGGTTTCTGTTCTTCTGTTACTTCTGCTTCCTTCTTGCTGATTGGTTCTCCTTTCTGGTTCCTCTGCTGTTCTCTCTGCTGCCTCCTGCCTGTGGTGCGATGGTACTGCAGGTAGCCAATCAGAGCGCAGTGAGTCAAGAGCAGGTGGACAACATCCTGCAGGAGAACGATGCTCTGAGGACAAACCTAGCTGCTCTAGAACAGGTAACAAACCTGAGAGAACCTCAGCCAGAGAGAGGTGGTACTAAACCGCTGTTCTGTGCTCTAACATTATGGAGTAAGATTACTGTCAAAAGTATTCATCCACGATTCTAACCATTCGTATTCGTAATGTTAAACATTTGTATGTTAATAAAAAATTTGTACACAAAATTCTGCTGTCATATGCATGAGTTAGATAAATTAAGGGTTAGGATTGTTTTTACGAGTATGAACCTAAAAGTTGTGAGTGCAACTCTAATTTCTACGACTACGAAGTCTTCCCTGTGAGGACGAATTCAAGTTTATGGGTACGAGTAGAAAAATACCGGAATGACGTCACATAGGTCACAGGGGAAGGTAATCGAACACAGATTGCTCCAAACGCGCATGCGCCATTTATAAAGAGTAGACGCCGGGTGGACCCGGTGGACCTACCGGGGCAGGTGACGCCTCACAGGTCAAGTAAATAACACATCCAACTTCTTGTAATTTATTTATTTCATGAAACTGTACTGTTTTAATTGATATACAGTTTATGGACGAAAGACGGTACTGCTTAGCTTGCACGCTAACACATTAGCCTTCTAATGCAAGGAGGCTAATGAGGAGGCTTAATAACAAAACAAACATTATTTGAGATTATGAATCGTGGCAATTGGCGTATGAATCAGCCCATTGTACAGCCTAAATTGCTGTAAATTAAGTCCAGTTTTAGTTCTTTGCAAACTCAGACACGTGCATTAGTTTAGTTTACAATGAATCTGGCGGAGTTCGGTAAAGTTGGAAAGATATTCACAGATTCGGACTTCCGGCATCAATAACTCATGAGATGTATGTTGTCAAAACATGAACGATGCCTCTTTCAAATCGTTGGAAGGTAGACAATGTGCTACAAGGCCAATTTTATCAAAAGTCACTGTCTTTCAAGCTACAGAAATAACATTGGCGTCTATGAGCAGCCGGCGGTGCAACGAGTGAACAGGGACCGTCTGCAAATAGCAAAACCGCTGCAACAGCGAAAAGAGACACTACACATTTATTCAATAACTTTACTGTAGAGCCACCAAAATCACTGGAGCCATGAATGGGCTCTTGCTGGTCAAACTACAACTCTTGCTTTGGCGCTAAATTAAAAATCTGAATTTTAAGGAATTTTTATGTTTTGTATGATTATTTTATGAGTATTAAAATGGCACTTTTCTTCATGTATGTGGTATATTTTAGATAACACACAGGAAAAATGGCATAAGGGCATCGTGTACTTGCTGTGACCTGTGCTGGTCAGACCGTCAGGTTTATTACCTCCAAGTATTGTCTGTACAGTCCTTAACTAGAAAAATATTACTCTCAGTTTAACATTATGGTATAAATGAATCAATTGACACTGAAACTTTGCAATAAAGTGTCTTATCGTCTTTCTTCTCAATCATCAGTACTTGAGGTGACAGTCTAAACAGTTTGTTTGGTATATTGGTGTTATCTGATACTCTCTTTGGTAAGGATTGTAAATTCCATTACTATACAGAATTATGTGTTTGGACAAACAAGTACATTATGCCCTTATGCCGTTTTTCCTGTGTGTTATATAAAATATACCACATACATCAAGAAAAGTGCCATTTTAATACTCATAAAATAATCATACAAAACATAAAAATTCCTTAAAATTCAGATTTTTAATTTAGCACCAAACAAAGAGTTGTAGTATGACCAGCAGGAGACAATTGATGGCTCCAGTGATTTTGGTGACTGTACAGCGTGTAAGAGTGAAGTTACTGAATTTTAATACTCATAAAATAATCATAAAAAATCCTTAAAATTCAATTTTTCATTTAGCACCAAACAAAGAGTTGTAGTTTGACCAGCCGCAGCCGATTCATGGCTCCAGTGATTTTAGTGGCTCTACAGGGTACAAGAGTAAAGTTATTGAATAAATGTGTAGTGTCTCTTTTCGCTGTTGCAGCGGTTTTGCTATTTGCAGACGGTCCCTGTTCACTCGTTGCACCGCCGGCTGCTCATAGACGCCAATGTTATTTCTGTAGCTTGAAAGACAGTGACTTTTGATAAAATTGGCCTTGTAGCACATTGTCTACCTTCCAACGATTTGAAAGAGGCATCGTTCATGTTTTGACAACATACATCTCATGAGTTATTGATGCCGGAAGTCCGAATCTGTGAATATCTTTCCAACTTTACCGAACTCCGCCAGATTCATTGTAAACTAAACTAATGCACGTGTCTGAGTTTGCAAAGAACTAAAACTGGACTTAATTTACAGCAATTTAGGCTGTACAATGGGCTGATTCATACGCCAATTGCCACGATTCATAATCTCAAATAATGTTTGTTTTGTTATTAAGCCTCCTCATTAGCCTCCTTGCATTAGAAGGCTAATGTGTCACCGGCCCGGCTCGTTAGCGTGCAAGCTAAGCAGTACCGTCTTTCGTCCATAAACTGTATATCAATTAAAACAGTACAGTTTCATGAAATAAATAAATTACAAGAAGTTGGATGTGTTATTTACTTGACCTGTGAGGCGTCACCTGCCCCGGTAGGTCCACCGGGTCCACCCGGCGTCTACTCTTTATAAATGGCGCATGCGCGTTTGGAGCAATCGGTGTTCGATTACCTTCCCCTGTGACCTATGTGACGTCATTCCGGTATTTTTCTACTCGTACCCATAAACTTGAATTCGTCCTCACAGGGAAGACTTCGTAGTCGTAGAAATTAGAGTTGCACTCACAACTTCTAGGTTCATACTCGTAAAAACAATCCTAACCCTTAATTTATCAAACTCATGCATATGACAGCAGAATTTTGTGTACAAATTTTTATTAACATACAAATGTTTAACATTACGAATACGAATGGTTAGAATCGTGGATGAATACTTTTGACAGTAATCTTACTCCATATAACATCCATACATAAAACAGGAGAGCACCTGGAGAACATCACATAGAACCACAATCATCTCTCATCAATATAATGGTTAATAAACATAATTCAGAACTCTGGTCCCAGAACAATGTGTCAGGAGCTGATTTTATACTTGGAGAACCCAAAAGAACAGTTCTAAATGTCTTGTTTAGAATAATATATAGCTTGACCTTAGAACAGCCTCGTTAAATCTAACATCCCCATAATGGGTTTGTCACATTTACAGTTTTAGAACCCTGACTTTAGAACCTTTCAGGCGACTCTAGGGCTGGTAGATGCACCTAAAGGAACCATGAGCATATAACACATCGTACCTAGAGCGTCAACAAACAGCTTTACAAGTACTACTTTTCAATGAAAGAATAGAAACAGTATTTTAATGTTCTCACTGCCCATCATGTCTGGTTTTTACGGCAGTCTAAATTTGGCTCCAGACAGATTTATCTAGAACTCAGTGTGGAACTATAACCCATCTTTCAGGAGAACGGTGCTCTTGGGGATGATCTGTGTGCGCTTGAGCAGGTAATTATATTTCAATAGGACCCCGCTCTAGAACATTAACATAACGATAGATCCTAAGAACTGATCTAGTTCCCCCAGAACTCTGTTGGTTTAAAAAAAAACAAGCTTTAACATGACCTGCCCAGAACCCAAGTCTAGAATACTGCTTTAGTTCTACTTAGAGTACCAGCAGCAGAACCCTTTATGATGCCTGGAACTGAGTAGTTGGTATTAGACTGAAGAACCAAAAATAAACTGAACCGAGCAAGCACACCTTAGAGCAACCACACCACCTGAGGAGAGTCGACTAGTAACCCAGTTAGATTAGCAGGGATGAGAATTTTCCGTGGATCCGCGGATTTTATCATTGCCAGGGTCATTCTTGTGAATCGTCTAAATTCGAGGAGAAATTTTTTTTGGGGGGCGAGGTATGTTTATGGTCGGCAAGTCGTAATATCGAACGGCTGCTAATATCCACCGCGCTGAATGCTAGCTGCCACTCAGTGAGAGCAGTCATGTACAGTACTGTAATCGAATCACCATGAAGTGTAGCGTCAGAAGGCGGGTGTAACTAAGTGACGACAGAGGCGACGATTCTGACAGGATACGTCAGCCTATTCGTTGTACTGATTGGTTGTATACCTACCCAATTGCTGCAGAGTGATTTGATAGACAACCTTTTAGCCCGCCTCCCTCCCTGCCGAGCGGTCCTAGACAGGCAGGGCACAGGAGAAGAGAGGACAGGAGCAAGCAGCAAAGATGGAAAAGCTGTCACACAATAAGTCAGAAAAGAGAAACGCTGCAGAGAAACTGATCCAATTGGCTGCAAAGAGGAAAAAGAAATCTTTGCAATGAACCATGAGTGCATTTGAACAGAATGATGCAGCTTGTAAATATGTTAGTTGGAACAATGTGTAGATGTGTGTGTGTGGCTATAAAATCTCAGAAACATTGACTGGAGTATAATCTTTCATGTGTGTGACTATTAATTAAGAATGAAATCTCAAATATTATTTGACTTCTTGGTTAGTTGAGAGGAAGAGAACATTGACTGTAGAACAATCTCTCTCATGTGTGTGACTCTGCATTGAGAATGAATTCTCAGAAATATTATTTGACTTCTTGGTGAGGTGAGAGGAAGAGAATATTGAGAAAGGTAACTTAATTTGTTTTACATAAAGATAGTTATGTTAGCCATTTGGTTTACCTACACTGCTAGTAATGCTAGCAAACTGAGAGCAGAGTCCCTGTCACCATGACATTTAGAAATAATTTTGGACCAGATTGATATATATATTAAATTGTTTTTAAGGACTCTCAGGCCACTTTTTACTGCTGTAAAATCTCCAAAACCCAAGAGCTTCAGGAGGGCAAAGCCCCCCTGAATCCCCCCACCGGGCTCCGTGCTGGACCCGGTGGGGGGTCCAGCGCGGTCCCCAGACCCCCGGCTAATTTTCAGCTAAAAATATTTTTTCTCATTCTCATCCCTGGATTAGAACCTAGCCACTCTAGAACTTAAATGCAAACATATGCATTTGCAGAACAGGACTGAGTGTAGAATCCTGCTGTTCTAATACCAGTCAGTAAATTATCTTAACCCAGCCTCCATCAGCGAACGTGGATGGAACATAGATCATAGAATCGTTCTGTGTGCTGTTTCCCAATGCTCTAATAAGTTCTTCTAGACGCAGCACTGAGAACCTGTGTTTTATTTAAGGTAATAGCTAGTTTTAATATCATAGTGAACACATTTTACAGGAGAACCATGCGCTGAGGACCGAAGTGTATGCACTAGAACAGGTAACTGTACGTTAGAACCCTTATCTAGAACCCTAACCTCAGACTAATCATTTTACCTGATTTAGTTCCCCCGGAGGTTTTCTGGTTCAAGGACAAAGCTTGACACCTTAAAAGTCACATGTAGAACTTACCTAGAACCCCAGTTCACCCTGCTAGTCTGAGTTCTAGACACAGAACACTGTCTGGAACACATGTGTTGTCAGAACTCCTACCTGAGGGGTTAGTTTTAAGCTAGATCTTGGACCAGAATGCTTACCTAGAACGTGCCACAGTTTCCACATCCTTAACCCCGACACCTGAGGAGCCGTAGAGTCGACTAGAACCCTAATTAGAACCTACCTGCTTGAGATACATAAACATATCGTGATTTAGTTTAGGAACTTGGTTTAGATCAAGTCTTTATTCTTTAAAAGAAATCATGGAGGTGAAATTCTTAATGTTCTGTCGAGAACATTCTTGACAGATTAGCTTCTCCTGGAGACGGTACCTAGAACTTGTTGTCTGTTTATTCTAATAACCACCATTCATGACTGTGGAACACAAATTTCAGGAGTACAACGCTCTGCGGACTCACCTGTGCGCTCTCGAACAGGTAATTGTTTCTTGACCAAGAACCTTAAAGTAGCTCGATGCTCAGACTAATTTAGTTCCCTAGAACCTCTTCTAGAACCCTTTTAATGCTGTTTGGAAATTAATACAAAGCTTTGTGTGCTAAAATAGCAGGTAGAACCCATGTGGAACCTTACATTAGACTGATTCTGCTGCTCCCTTAGCCAGAAACCTGATTAAGAACCCTAAATAGAGTTGAGTTCCTTAAGGAATAACTTTAGAAAGGTTTGAATAACCTTGATCTAACCGTCAGTGGAGAACTCAGAGTTTGCATTCCTGGAATCTTTATGACTAGAATTCTCTCAGAGGACAGCTCTCTGAGACACTGTTAATAACCGCAGAACTGTTCCTAAGTAATCTGTAGAACCCATATTTCTTCACATTGAAGGAACCTCAGTAGAACAGAGGGACTTACCTGACAGATACCAGGGTTTAGACTCAGCCAGAACTTGTGATTCGGATCCGTTTAATTACTGGACTCCCAGACTTCTCTTTCAGAAATAGCTCTGATATCTGAGGTTCTCCAGTAAATCTGAACCTCTGTTGTGTTTGCGTTCTTTGTGGAACCTCCAACGACAGATTGAGAACACGGTGGATAATATCTGATAACGACAGTAAATATGAGATCACGTTTCACTTCGATCCTGATTTAGTTTCTCTGCTGTTGTCAGGAAAAACTGTCAGATTACAAACATTTTTACAGTGTAGGTTAGGGTTGTTTTTAAAAAGTAGTCATAAGGATCAGCTGCCATGATAAATGATCTATGGGGTTGTTTAGATGTATAGCAGCTGATTTTATGAACATTATTAGTTAATCACATCTTCAGTCAGATTTTCCCTCCAGTTTTCATTCTGCTGCTTCCTGTTTCATCGTCTGCTGTCCTTCATCGTTTCCATCATCATGATCCCTCACATTCCTGTAGAAGCTAGAAGGTGACTGATGTGTGAATGTGTGCAGATCCAGACGGTGAAGACTCAGGAGATGAATCTGTTGAGGGAACAACAGGAAGCTCTGACGGCCGAACTGCAGCAGAGACGAACCGAACAGGAAAACCTGCTGGCTCAGAGGGATGACCTGGACTCTCAGCTGCAGGTACCCGAGTTAACGGGAGATTTATCCAGAAATAAACTGCAGAACCTGAGAAAATCACCACCAGACCTCCTCAGAGTCAGAGGAGTCTTCATCTACAAGAACTTTAGTGTCTTTAATCCAGAAAAATCAAGACGAAAGATCCTAATCAGTGATCTTTACAGTTGTCTTTACTGGAGAAAGTTTTGGAGTAGACCTACCGAATTTTCTGGAGAGAATTTTCTCTCGTTGTCGGTAGGTCTACTCTAGAACTTTCTCCCTTTTTGGTGATTTTGTCTCTGTGGTAATTTTCCAGCTTTTTTTCGTTATTTTAGTTGCAGTTTTTCCCCAGAATAAATACATATTTTCAGGTTGTTATTCGTTCTGGTCACGTCACAGAACAAACTCTGTGAGTGTCTGTTCTCATGAGTCTAACCTGGTTCATGGTTCTCCATCAGGAGTCCAGTTTCGCCAACAGGAAGTTGTTGGAGCAGCTGACAGAAGAAGGTCAGGAGAAGGAGAAGCTCCTGAGGGAGCTGGACGAGGCCAAGAAGGTAAACAACAACAACAACAACAACAGCACAGGTCTAAACAGACACACACTGACTGGTGTTTGTCTGACAGACGGCGGAGAAGAGGAAGTCGATGCTGGACGACATGGCCATCCAGCTGAACCAGGAGAAGTCCGACCACAAGGAGGCGCTGTCAGACCTCAAACTGCAGCACGAGAAGGAGGTGAGAGAGAAACTACTGCTGCTGCTTCTTCTTCTTCTTGTGTTTTTGCCGATTAAAGATCAGATCAGATGGAGCTTTTTTAATCCTGAAGAAACTCTCATGAAAGTGACAGTAAACGGAATAAATACAGTGACGGAACAGATGAAAATATGAAAAAGATAGATTAAAATAAAAGTAGAATAGAAACAATATTACTGTAATTCTACTCTGATATTCTACTTTATGATGAAATCATTTCTGATCCTGTTGAGTTTTATCTGGATGACTTTTTATTTATGTTTTCATCAATTTTTAGTTTTTCTTGTTTATTTTCTGATTTATAGGCTCTCAAAACATGAGTTTAATTAAATTTAGTGAGAAAAGTTTCAGTAGCTTCATTGTTTTGGTTTATGTCTCCCCTCCTTACCTCCTTACCTCCTTGTCTCCTCTCCTTACCTCCTCTCCTAACCTCCTTACCTCCTTGTCTCCTCTCCTTACCTCCTTGTCTCCTCTCCTTACCTCCTTGTCTCCTCTCCTTACCTCCTTGTCTCCTCTTCTTACCTTCTTACCTCCTCTCCTAAACTCCTTACCTCCTCTCCTTATCTCCTTACCTCCTTGTCTCCTCTCCTTACCTCCTCTCCTTATCTCCTTGTCTCCTCTCCTTACCTCCTCTCCTTATCTCCTTGTCTCCTCTCCTTACCTCCTCTCTTAACCTCCTTACCTCCTCTCCTTACCTCCTTGTCTCCTCTCCTTACCTCCTCCTCTCCTCGTCTCCTCAGGTCCTGGGGGTCAGGGCTCGTTATGAGAAGGAGCTTCGAGGTCTCCATGAGGACAAGAATCGATCTGAGGAGGAAATCAGACAACAGCTCCGAGACGAGAAGGTGAAGAGGAGTTTATCTGTTTATTTAATTCTTTACATGTCTATTCCCCCATATGTTTATATGTTTGTTGACATGTTTACTTGTTTGTTGACATGTTTGTTTGTTTACATGTAAATTGATTTGTTTGCATGTTTACTTGTTTGTAGGCCCGGTCCAAGGAGCTGGAGTCTCTGCAGCCTCGGCTGGAGGAGCTTCAGGCTCAGGTTCAGTCCATGGAGGGAACCAAAGGCTGGTTTGAGAGACGACTGAAGGAGGCAGAGGTTAGTGAACTCCTGAACCTGGTTAGTTACCGTAGTTACCATCCTGTAAACGGCTAACCATAAGGACCGACTGGTTAGTTACCGTTAGTTACCATCGGTGAACAACTAACCACCAGGACTGACTGCTTAGTTACTGTAGGTTACCGTCTGTAAACAGTTAACCATAAGGACTGACTGGTTAGTTACCGTCTCTATACAGCTATCCATAAGGCCTGACTGATTAGTTACCGTTAGTTACTGTCTGTAAACAACTCACTACCACTACTGACTGGTTAGTTACCATTAGTTACCACCCTGTAAACAGCTAACCATAAGGACTGACTGGTTAGTTGAAGAACAGCCAGCTGCTGTTACAGATGTTTCTCTGCTCTGACTGGACGATCTTCTGGTTCTAACTGTTGATCTGCTGGTTTATTGGGCTGTGGCTCAGGTGGTAGAGCGGGTCGTCCAATGATCAAAGGGTCGGCGGTTCGATTCCCGCTCTCGCCTAGTCATGTGCTGTTGTGTCCTTGGGCAAGACACTTAACCCACCTTGCCTCCAGTGTTCTCACACTGATGTATGAATGCGTGCAGCCCCAGGGCAGCTGTGGCTACAAATGTAGCTTACCACCACCAGAGTGAGAATGTGTGAGTGAATGAATAATGGATTCATTGTAAAGCGCTTTGGGTGTCTTGAAAAGCGCTATATAATTGTAACCACTATTTATTATTATGATCAGGAGAGCATCGAGCAGAACTCTCTGCAGCATCAGGAGGAGGTGGAACGTCTGCAGAAGGAGCACAGTGTCCAGCTGCAGGTAACTAAATTCATGTTTAACCAGCTTCATGTTAACCGACCTCACGTTTAACCGGCTTCACGTTTAACCGGCTTCATGTTTAACAACATTCAGTTTTCTTTCTTTCTTCTTTTTTCTACCAGGTTAGATCAGTTGAAATTAGGGATGGGAATTTCGACTAATTTCCGAACCGACTAGTCGCTAATTTTATTGGCGACTAGTCGGTTCGGAAAACTTGCAATTTAACCCTTTAAGCGCCAAAGTCGCAATATTGCGTCAAGCAGCATTGCTGAACATAACAAGCCACAGCTTCAAATATACTGCCTCGTGTTCCTCATGTACTGGACATCTGGAACTTCAATCTGAGCATCAGTTGTGGGCGTGTTTTCATTCAAAGTTTTGGAGTTTAGAGTTTGAAAACCGAGGAGACGAGACTCGCCGTCGGAGCGTATCAGAGCGCAAGACGGCACATTTTAGAGTGAGAAAACTCACCGTACCGAGAGGTCTGCTCAACGCTGACAAAGTACTTTGTCAAGTAATGGCTTACTCATATTCTGAAGAGGAATATTCACCCTCTGATGAAGATGTTCAGTCGTCCACTGAGACAGAAAGTGCCACTAGCATTTAACCGACTAGTAAAATACTAAACGTTTAATAAATGAGTAGACGGTTAAACGATTAAACGACTAGTCCGCACATCCCTAGTTGAAACAATTTCTCATTTACAATGATGATCTGGCAAGAGGCCCCAGATTCATTGTAATGCTTTATTCTTTATGCTAATGTTGAGGCTAATGTTAGCTTGTTTAGGCTAGCGTCATGGCTAATATTAGCTTGTTTAGGCTAAGATAGTGGGTAATGTTTTATTCTTTAGGGTAACGTAGTGGCTAAAGTTTTACTCTTTAGGCTAGCATTGTGGCTAATATTTTCTTGTTTAGGCTAACTTTGTGGCTAATATTTTATTCTTTTTTCTAACATAGTGGCTAATATTTTATTCTTTATTCTCACATAGTGGCGAATATTTTGTTCTTTATTCTAACATTGGGGCTAATACTTGACTCTTTTGGCTAACAGTGTTTTATGACTCTTATCCAAGTTGTTTTCTCCTGACTAGATCCTTGTGATGTTTGTAGATGTCTATCTCTTTGGATAAAAGCTAAATTAAACTGTAGAATAATAAAAACAAACGGTCTGAGGGTGGGTTTATCTGTATAGTATACATCTACAGTGCTGATCAGTCTGTGGTAGAACAGGGAAACCTCCTTTAATCAGAGCAGACAGAGCAGGAGGTCAGATTCTGTCAACACTAACCTCATTACCATGTGGTGCTCTGTCTGCTCCCAGCATGCACTGGGGCCCAGAAACCACCATTTAATGTGATCTGCAGAGCCCTGGTTTATGTTTGCATTGAGCTGCTGTATGCGAGTTAAATAATGATGGTTTCCACAGAGCTCATATGATTCCAGATTGTCCCTCTGAATAAATCAGGTTCAGGTTCTGTTGATACTCAGCAGGTTTGGATGGAACTCATGATGACCCAGATCAGAACCTGGACACGGCCTCAGAGGAGGAAGTTAGCGGGACAGCAGCGATTATTGTTCACTGTAGTTTCATTTTACCTCACTGTAGTTTCATTTTACTTCACTGCAGTTTCATTTTACTTCACTAGTTTCATTTTAACTCACTGTAGTCTCATTTTACCTCACTGTAGTCTCATTTTAACTCACTGTAGTCTCATTTTACCTCACTGTAGTCTCATTTTAACTCACTGTAGTTTCATTTTAACTCACTGTAGTCTCATTTTACCTCACTGTAGTTTCATTTTAACTCACTGTAGTTTCATTTTACTTCACTGTAGTTTCATTTTACCTCACTGTAGTTTCATTTTACCTCACTGTAGTTTCATTTTACTTCACTGTAGTTTCATTTTACCTCACTGTAGTTTCATTTTACCTCACTGTAGTCTCATTTTACCTCACTGTAGTTTCATTTTAACTCACTGTAGTCTCATTTTACCTCACTGTAGTTTCATTTTAACTCACTGTAGTTTCATTTTAACTCACTGTAGTCTCATTTTACCTCACTGTAGTTTCATTTTAACTCACTGCAGTTTCATTTTAACTCACTGCAGTTTCATTTTACCTCACTGCAGTTTCATTTTACCTCACTGTAGTTTCATTTTAACTCACTGTCGTTTCATTTTACTTCACTAGTTTCATTTTATTTCACTAGTTTCATTTTAACTCATTTTAATTTCATTTTTCTTCACTGTAGTTTCATTTTACCTCACTGTAGTTTCATTTTTTTCACTCTAGTTTCATTTTACTTCACTCTAGTGTCATTTTTCTCACTCTAGTTTCATTTTACCTCACTGTGGCTTAATTTTTCTTCATTTTAATTTCATTTTTCTTCACTGTAGTTTCATTTTTCTTTTAGTTTCATTTAACCTCTGTTTCGTTTCATTTTTAGTTGTTTCAGGTGATTGATTAATTGTTTCAGGTGATTGATTAGTTCTTTCTGATAATTGATTACTTGTTTCAGGTTATTGATTGGTTGTTTCAGGTGATTGATTGGTTCTTTCTGATAATTGATTGGTTGTTTCAGGTGATTGATTAGCTGTTTCAGTATCAATGTAAATATTTATAGATACATGCACTGCGTATTATCGTTACTGAGGTTTCTAATTAAAGCGTCTCCATGGTAACCATGGAGGTGAGGTCGTGTTAACAGCAGATCAGAGCGGGGGAGGCTCGTGTGACAGTAAAGAATGAGTTCCTGTGTGTTCAATAACCAATAATCACCATAGAGACTGGAGTCCTCCCAGCCAATCAGAGGGCAGGACTCTTCAGGGAGCATTTCCTCGGAGACTCTGATGATTACTGAGAGTTTTATCTTAATAGGAAAAGTTAATTAATGCTGGAGGGGTCTAATTAGTGGGCAGGACGCAGGTACAGTTCAGAGTAATCAGATGGGAGAATGATTTAAAGAAATAAAACAGCAAAATGTGTTTTTACATCCCAGAATGAGTCTGTTTGTCCTGAATCTGCATCAGTTTGTGTTGATTTCGTGTCTCTGTTACATTTTTTCTGTATTGGTTGGCTTTCATCTCTTTCTGGTCATTTTATGTTTTTTTTTTTGTGGTCATTTTACAATGAGTTTTAGTTAATTTTACATCTTTTTCTAGTCTTTTTATCCATCTTTTTAGTTGTCTTGTCTCAGTTTGTTATCATTATGAATCTCTTTAATTCTCTTTCTGGTCATTTTGTGTGTCTTTGTGTTCATTTTGTGCCCATTTTGGACAGTTTGATTGTCTTCCTGGTCATTTTTTGTGTATTAGCTGTCCTTTTTTTCTTCATTTTTTGTTAGTGCTTCTCTTTTTCCCCATTTTGTGTCTAGTAGTGCTTTTGTGCGTCTGCATTAAATCAGCATCAGTTTATTTTGTCTCTTTGTAATTGGCTCTGCTGTAAGTTTGCATCTCTGGTCTTTTTGTGTCTCTTTGCATGTTTTTGTCACCATTTGTGCTTCTTGATCTTTGCTTGGACACATTTTATGTCTGCTTGTGTTAATTTTGTTTTTGTTTTGGCCAATTTTAATCTCTTTCTGAGTATTTTGTGTGTTTTTGGTCATTTTACATTCAGTTTTAGGTAATTTTGCATCTTTTTCTGGTCTTTTTGTGAGTCTTTGCCTTTTTCATCACTGTAGTTTCATTTTTCCGTCCTGTAGTTTCCTTTCAGTCAGTAAAACTTCTTCAAGTGTGTTAATTTAACGTTTCTCTGGCTCTCAGAAGCCGTTCCTCGTCTTTGTTTCTCCTCAGAAATGAAGCCCGGAGCTGTTTGTGTGTTGCTGATTGAGGTGTGCGACATTACAGGGAATTAAGCGACTCGTGCAGAATTACAAGCTTTTTTCTGTCTCCGTCAGCCGCCGCTGCTTTTAATGTCGATTTCAGTCAAATTAATTAGCGGCAGGAGATTAGAGGGGAATTAAAACAGGTCATCTTCCTGCATTAATCCCTCGGTCAGCTGGATTAGGAGCGACGGGGCATCGCTGGAGGAGAAGTTTGAAGTCTGGTTGTGTCTCTGCAGGAGAAGCAGGAGGAGATGGAGCGACTGAAGCAGCAGCTGGTGGAGGTGGAGAAGCAGAAGGACGAACACGTGGACGCCATCGGGAAGCTCAAACAGGTAACAGCTGAAGGTGGAAGCTCCAGGTGATGGTTCGTTTTCTGGGCTGGTTTTGATCCTCGGTCCTCTAGGTGACTCTGTAGGTGAAGCGGCAGATAAAAGCCGACTTTGAGGCTTTGCTTTCTGACCTTTAGGCATCTCTAGCTTTGAACACAGCAGCCGTGGACCTTTAGAACGCTCCAGAACGCCCTCTGATCTCTGTGTGCTTCAAATCTCACATTAGAGTCTTTATTGTCGAGCTCTTTGTGATACTCAACCGTTCAGGAGTGTGTTACAGCAGAAGGTGTTGTTGCCACAAGAATAAAAAATATCTGATCAATTTATGCAAACTCTGCAAGGTCAGACATTTATCACATTATTATGGAATATTGAGTGACAAGATATAAACAACGAACACAAAGAGACACAAAATTAGCCACAACGAGATGCAAAGCAGCCACTAAGAGACAGATAATGACCACAGAGGCACAAAAATGACATAAAACAACCACTAAGAGATGGAAAAAGACAGAAAATTACCACAAAGAGACACAAAAATGCCACGGACACGCAACACCTCCAACAAGACACAAGAACACCACAAAGAGATGAAAAATGACTACAGAGAGGCACAAAATCTTCACAAAAAAGTAAAAAAATGACCACAAAACAACCATGAAGAAATGCAAAATGATCAGAAAAAGACAACAAAACACCTGCAACATGCCTCAAAATTGCCACAAAACTAGGGCTGGCCCGAACAGTGGTTTCTGGCCTCCGAATATTCGGCCCCTATTAAAGACGAATATCCGGATATTCGTTCCGACCGAGTGGTCGAATATCCGAATATTCGGATACCAAAATTAATACTGGATAGTGCCGTAGCGAACGAATATTCGGATATTTGGGATATTCGGGTCCAGCCCTACACAAAACAGCCACTTGGAAATGCAAAATGTCCACATCAACACACAGCTACCACAAGGAGACACAAAAATCCAAATGCGAGTCTCAGTGTCCTCCTGCTACTCTAATAACTGTCTGGAAGTCCTGTTGTTCAACATGTCTGCTCCATCTGAGGCTCTACCTGGAGCTTCATATTGAAGATAAAGGAGGAGTCACAGGAAGGTAAATCTGGAGGATGCTGCTGGAGCTCTGGGAGCAGAGCACCAGGAGAACCTTCAGTCATGACACCACATTTTGGAAAACTGTGAAAAAATGTCCCAACAAAGATTAAAGACAATAAAAAGCAGCTAAAACCTGTCAACTGATCCATGGGGGGTTCTGGTGTCTGAATAATTTCTGGAATGATGGACCAGTTAGAGGACAAGTTGGTGGACCGGTTAGAGGACAAGTTGGTGGACCAGTTGGTGGACCAGTTAGAGGACAAGTTGGTGGACCAGTTGGTGGACCAGTTAGAGGACAAGTTGGTGGACCAGTTAGAGGACCAGTTGGTGGACCAGTTAGAGGACCAGTTGGTGGACCAGTTAGAGGACCAGTTGGTGGACCAGTTAGAGGACCAGTTGGTGGACCAGTTAGAGGACCAGTTGGTGGACCAGTTAGAGGACCAGTTGGTGGACCAGTTAGAGGACCAGTTGGTGGACCAGTTAGAGGACCAGTTGGTGGACCAGTTAGAGGACCAGCTGGTGGACCGGTTAGAGGACAAATTGGTGGACCGGTTAGAGGACCAGTTGGTGGACCGGTTAGAGGACCAGTTGGTGGACCAGTTAGAGGACCAGTTGGTGGACCAGTTAGAGGACCAGTTGGTGGACCAGTTAGACCAGCTGGTGGACCAGTTAGACCAGTTAGTGGACCATTTGGTGGACCAGTTATTGTTTCTGCTCCATGAAGATCCTCAGAATTAGTCCCACTTGAGAACCGAGAGGAAACAACTGAATGTGTGTTTATTACAGGAGATCAAAGACACCGTGGACGGACAGAGGATCCTGGAGAAGAAGGGGAGTGCAGCGGTGAGTTTACCTGTCTGTCTGTTAGTTATCCGTCTGTCTGTCTCTGTTAGTAACCTGTCTGTCTGTCTGTTAGTAACCTGTCTGTTAGTAACCTGTCTGTCTGTCTGTTAGTAACCTGTCTGTTAGTAACCTGTCTGTCTGTCTGTTAGTAACCTGTCTGTTAGTAACCTGTCTGTCTGTTAGTAACCTGTCTGTTAGTAACCTGTCTGTCTGTTAGTAACCTGTCTGTCTGTCTGTTAGTAACCTGTCTGTCTGTCTGTTAGTAACCTGTCTGTCTGTCTGTTAGTAACCTGTCTGTTAGTAACCTGTCTGTCTGTTAGTAACCTGTCTGTCTGTCTGTTAGTAACCTGTCTGTCTGTCTGTTAGTAACCTGTCTGTCTGTCTGTCTGTTAGTAACCTGTCTGTCTGTCTGTCTGTTAGTAACCTGTCTGTCTGTCTGTTAGTAACCTGTCTGTCTGTTAGTAACCTGTCTGTCTGTTAGTAACCTGTCTGTCTGTGTGTCTGTCTGTTAGTAACCTGTCTGTCTGTCTGTCTGTTAGTAACCTGTCTGTCTGTCTGTCTGTTAGTAACCTGTCTGTCTGTCTGTTAGTAACCTGTCTGTCTGTTAGTAACCTGTCTGTCTGTTAGTAACCTGTCTGTCTGTGTGTCTGTCTGTTAGTAACCTGTCTGTCTGTCTGTTAGTAACCTGTCTGTCTGTCTGTCTGTTAGTAACCTGTCTGTCTGTTAGTAACCTGTCTGTCTGTGTGTCTGTCTGTTAGTAACCTGTCTGTTAGTAACCTGTCTGTCTGTTAGTAACCTGTCTGTTAGTAACCTGTCTGTCTGTCTGTCTGTTAGTAACCTGTCTGTCTGTTAGTAACCTGTCTGTCTGTGTGTCTGTCTGTTAGTAACCTGTCTGTTAGTAACCTGTCTGTCTGTTAGTAACCTGTCTGTTAGTAACCTGTCTGTCTGTCTGTTAGTAACCTGTCTGTCTGTCTGTCTGTCTGATGGAGGAGAATGTGAATAGAGATGAGAGGAAGTTTCTTTGCAGAGTAATTTGAGAGCAGCCGTGCATGGAAAATAATAATTAGAAAGTAAATCTGTCTGTGTGTTTGTGTGTCTGTTTGTGTAATTGTGTGTCTGTTTGTGTGCAGCTGAAGGACTTGAAGCGGCAGCTGCAGCTGGAGAGGAAGCGAGCCGATAAACTACAGGAGAGACTCCAGGAGATTCTGACCAACAGCAAAACCAGGACAGGTAAACACACCTGAGACTGTGATGTAGAAACATACTGACCAAAGAGGAAGAAGAAGGACGTGATGTCAGTTGATGGAGTTCAGTTGTAGTTCCTGGTTGTTCCACCAGGTGGAGCCTCTTCCTGTTTAATCCTGTAGAGACCAGAGGAGGTTAAAGCAGAGAGCACTGTGGGAGTTTAGCAGCAACGGGCACCATGACAAAGACTAATGTGATGCTTAATGGACACCAGGCAGAGTGAAAGAATGAGATAAAATGACACAAAAGAGACACAATATGACACAAACAAAACACAAAAGGTAAAGAAGACAACGCAAATAAGACAAAAAAGATCAGGAAGGAGACACAAAATGATGACTATGAGACACAAAGCGACAACAACCAGACGTTAAATGACAAAGACGGGACACAAAACGACAAAAATAAGACGTTAAATGACAAAAACAAGACACAAAATGACAAAAATAAGACGCAAAATGACAAAAATGAGACACGACAAAAACAACGCACAAAATGCCAAAAACGAGACACAAAATGACAAAAATGACGCAGAATTAAAAAAACAAAACACAAAATGACAAAAACAAGACGCAGAATTAAAAAAAGAGACACAAAATGACAAAATCAAGACATACAATGACAAAAATGTAATGCAAAATGACAAAAATCGAGACAGAAAACAACAGAAACGATGCAAAATGATAAAAACAAAACTCAAAATGACAAAAATGGGACTTCTGAGGAGGCTATTGGCCTGAAATGTTCCATCTTTTAGTCATAGGAGCTTGAGGAGAAACCAACCGAACTTCTCTGGAAGACATTTCTAAAAGAAGAAACCAGAGAAGTCCGGTTAGATCACCAGGACCTGGTTGAGTTTAGCAGCAATGGTCACCATGACAGAGACTTCTGAGGAGGTTAATGACCTCCAACCAGAACTCAGATGTTTCAGACAAACCACTATCTATCAGGAGTTCTTATTGCTGAGTCGTTGTGGTAACACAAATTCTACCAGAGTGTGCTGGACTTCATTAATATTAACAGTCGACTATTGTTGGTTTAATATTTGCATCTTTAGTTCAGAGGAGTGGAGCTGGTGGTTCCTGAAGCCCTCCACCTGGACGTTTATACGACTTCTACCAGAAAACCGTTGTTCTGATGCTACAGCTGCAGGTTATGGATCAGAACCTGAAGTGAAACTCAGTTAGGATTTAAATCTGCTAAATGGGCGATGGTCCGCTTTAAATACTCCACGAGGAGGTGTGTGTTCTGTGTGTGTTCTTGTGTGGTAACGTGACCGATGGATCCGATAGTTGTCGCCGTGCTAACCTCTGCATCAGGAGGTTCTGGCTCAGTCCGGAACCTTCTACTGAATATTTAATGCAGCATTCTGGTTGGACACACTGGCGTCTGCTGCACACACACACACACACACACACACACACACACACACACACACACACACACACACACACACACACACACACACACACACACACACATATACACAACTTCTTCTGTTTTTCTGCATCAAACGTTTCTTTTGTTCGTTAATATTTGTGTTTTGCTGCATATCTTTGTATTTCTGAGGCCCATTTTCTACTGGTTTTTACACGCACACACACACACACACACACACACACACACACACAGAGAGTGCAGCGCAGGGCCTTCCTCAGCTTCATTTATAATCTATGAGTTGCTGAATGTTTAAAAGCTCTTCAGCACAAACCTGAGAATCAGACATTTTAAAGTAGCCTACTTATGCTGCTGCACCTGCCTTAAAGGGATGGGCAAGTTCTTAAAGGGACGGGCGGGTTCTTCAAGGGAAGGGACAGGTTCTTAAAGGGACAGGCCGGGTTCTTAAAGGACGGCCGGGTTCTAAAAGGGATTGGCCGGGTTCTTAAAAGGACGGCCGGGTTCTTAAAGGGACGGCCAGGTTCTTAAAGGGATGGGACTGGTTCTTAAAGGGATGGGACTGGTTCTTAAAGGGACGAACTGGTTCTTAAAGGGATGGACAGGTTCTTAAAGGGACAGCCGCGTTTTTAAAGGGACGGACGGGTTCTTAAAGGGACGGCTGGGTTCTTAAAGGGACGGCTGGGTTCTTAAAGGGACGGCCAGGTTCTTAAAGGGACGGGACGGGTTCTTAAAGGGACGGCCAGGTTCTTAAAGGGACAGCCGCGTTTTTAAAGGGACGGATGGGTTCTTAAAGGGACGGCTGGGTTCTTAAAGGGACGGGACAGGTTCTTAAAGTGACGGCCGAGTTCTTAAAGGGACGGGACAGATTCTTAAAGGGACGGCCGGGTTCTTAAAGGGACGGCCGGGTTCTTAAAGGGACGGCCGGGTTCTTAAAGGGACGGCCGAGTTCTTAAAGGGATGGGACTGGTTCTTAAAGGGACGGCCGGGTTCTTAAGGGGACGGTATGATTTTGTATTTATTTCCTGGAGCGCTAACTGGTCTGTGGTTCTGGTTTTTCATTCTGGCTCTGGTTCTAATCTGTGGGTCTGGTTCTGGTCCAGGTCTGGAGGAGCTGGTTCTGTCAGAGATCAACAGTCCCAGTCGGACCCAGCAGACCGGAGACTCGTCGTCCGTCTCGTCCTTCTCCTACAGAGACATGATGAAGGAGACTCAGCCGACCAATCAGAACAAGGTGGGCGGAGCATCAGTGATATTTGAATGTTTTATTATTTGAGGAGACATTTAATTTAATCTACTACATTAATAATAATGAACAGACTAAAGTATTAATCGCTCTGTATTGTTGTTGACTGTTGCCACGGCGATGAGCTGGCATCCCATCATCGTTTCTGTGCTTCTGTTTGAGCTTCCTGCTGCTGAATTTAACATTCTATTGATAGAAACTCTGTAAATAGAGCTGACAGGTTCCTTTGTGTCGTGACACCGCCGAGGTCAGTTTACTGCCGTCGTCATAGCAACGGCATCACATGACGACGACCGCCATGACGACTGGCGATGAAACGGCCTCCTGACTTCGGATGTTTTCAGCTTTTCAGACTGAACAGGAAGCTAGAAACCAGACGATGGAGGTTTTAGTTGGCAGAAGAAGGATTTAAGTCCAAAGTTATCAAAAGTTTTTATTCAGAACATCTTAGTTTTTATTTCTGTTTGTCTGATAACTTTTAAAAAGTTCAGTTCAGACATCTTAGAACCTGTCCAGATCATCTTGAACCTGGTCTGGAATGACTCTGAACCCTCTGAGATGTTTCCACCTGAAGCTCTGATCTCTGGTTCTGTCTCCAGTCTGGAGGAGGAAGTCCTCAGTCCCAGCGTCCGGCCGAGCTGTCCGATGACGAGGTCGGAGAGTTGTTCCAGCGCCTGGCCGAGGTCCAGCAGGAGAAGTGGATGCTGGAGGAGAAGGTGAGCGTCCATCCGTCACCATGACGACCACATCCCATCAGATGTCTGCTGTTTTGACACTTCACTTTGTTCCTGGACTGGACAGAAGTATATTTATAGATGCATTATTAACGTCCTGCTCTGTTTGTTCACCTCAAACCTTTATAGATCTGCTCCTCAGGCTTCATGGAACAACCAGTTCTAGTTTCAGTTTTAAAGTTCCTTAAAGACGAGATCTTTGGTCTGATTTTTATCCTTCTGTTCAGGTGAAACATCTGGAGGTGAGCTGCTCGTCCATGGCTGAAGACATCTGCAGGAAGAGCGCCATCATAGAGACGTATGTGATGGACAGCCGCATCGGTGAGGAAACATCGGCATCCTGAACATCTGGTTCAAACCTGCTGAGACAAAAACATCCAACATCCAACAACATGTTCAGTTCAGCTGCAGCACTTCATCCCAGAAGATACATGAGACCTTCCAGATTAGAGCTCCACTTCCACAGTTCAGATTGTAGGAACCTTCATGTTGGTCTCCGTCAGTCTGAACCTTCTTCTTCATAAACTGGTTCCTCAGAGATCCTGAGTCTACAGAACTTCTCTAGTTCTCAGCTGGATGGAGGTCTGGACTCCAGAACTTCCTCCTTGTTGTCTTCAAACATCTCTGAGGATCTTTGTCTGCTTCGGCTCATCGTCTGGATGGAAAACTGATCTTCTCCACGTCTCATCATGAAGTTGTCCTCTCGGATTTCATTTACCCTCTACCTTTACCAGACCTGCTGCTGAGGAACATCATGATGCCGTGGAACACCATGATGCTGCCTCCACCATGCTTCACATCATGATGCTGCCTCCACCATGCTTCACATCATGATGCTGCCTCCACCATGCTTCACATCATGATGCTACCTCCACCATGCTTCACATCATGATGCTGCCTCCACCGTGCTTCTCAGTGGGGATGGTGTCTTTGTGATGATGTTCAGTGTTTGGTGTCCATCAAACATATCATCTAGTCTGATGGTCATAAAGCTCCATCCTGGTCTCCTCAGACCAAAGAACCTTCTTCCAGGTGTCTTCAGAGTCTCCATGTCTTCTGGTGAACTCTAGTCCAGATTTAATTGGAGCTTTTCCCATCAGAGTCTTTCTCTTTGTCTCCATGAAGCTTTGACTGGTGAAGAACAGACAACAGTTGTTGGATGAACAGTCTGAAGCTGGAACTCCTTCAGAGGAGTCATAGAGTCTTGGTGGCCTCCCTCTCTAGTCTCTCAGGTCTTGAGGGCGTCCTGCTCTCATCTTCCTTCCATTTCTTAATGATGGATCTAATTGGACTCTATTCAGGAACTCAAACTAAAATGTTTTTGAAGGTTAAATCAGTGAACTTGTTCCTGTAGATCCATAAATAAACATAAAACCGATAAATGAGCAGAATGTGAATCCAACACCAGCTCCTTTGGAGGGTTTTTCTCTCTCAGCTGTCAGATCAGGAGTGAAATGTTCTGATAGAACCCAGATTGAAGTCCAGCAGCTCCTTAGATGTTCTGACATTTAAAACGGCATCAAACAGGAAGTCTGAAGCTTCAAACTGCTGACGTCTGTGGAGGAGAAGCTCTGAAGGTTTCACGTTTACAGGAGAAGACTGTTCAGACAGAAACCCTTCAGTGTGATGGAGGTCCAGTAGTAAAGACCTGGTCCTGATGCATTCTGGGATCAGTCCTTTTTAAGAGACATTGATCTGACAGCCACGCTTCATTACTTCATTACAAACGCTTTAATTACCTGCAGAGGAGAAACATGATGGCAAAATCAATACGGTCAATCAGTACAATCGATACATTATACTGATGTTTGTGCTGCTGTTCAGCTTCATGTTTTTAATCCTCAAACTATCAGAACATTTATTTTTCTTTTCAACCTCCTCATTTCTTCATTGATCGTCCTGCAGCAGAATACAGACCACTCCTGAATTAAACCTCCTGATCACTGATAATAATAATATTAATAGTAATATCTCTGAAGGTCTGTTTATTCACTTTTGCTCAGAGCTCAGAAATGTTTTTTTTTTAATCCAGAACCTGTAAATGTTGAACATTTCTGCTTAAAACGGTTTAGACTTTGTCCAGAAAGACCCAAAACTTTGGTAAAAATGTGTCATTTATTAAGCCCCTCCTGTTTTATGAAGCCCCTCCTACTGTATTAGACCCCTCCCACTACACTTGTCCCCCCTGAGACAATTAATCCACCATGTTCTCCTCCAGAACCTACAATTACATTCATGCTAATAAAATCAGTTCCTCTGGTTTATAATTAAATATGAATAATCTGATCAATAGAAATAATTAAATAGGAATAATCTGATCAATAGAAATAATTAAATATGAATAATCTGAGACTTTTTCTCCTCTACACAAACTTGTGGATGATCTCAGGGAGTCTACCTTTCTGTCATTCGTCTCTTCGTCTCCTCAGATGTTTCCGGCTCGGCGGTCGGAGGTCATGGAGGTTCTCAGGGAGAACGTGGAGGTCTGGGTTCAGTTCTCAGAGATCTGGTGAAACCAGGAGACGAGAACCTGAGAGAGATGAACAAGAAGCTGCAGAACATGTTGGAGGAACAGCTGACCAAGAACATGCACCTACAGAAGGTAACGGACGATAACACACAGATATACACACTAACACACACACTCTGTCTGTCTTTGTGTTCATGTAATGTGTGTGTCTGCAGGATCTGGAGGTTTTGTCCCAGGAATTAGTCCGTCTCAGTAAAGAGAACAACCCTGGAGCTGCCGCCGGGTCGGGATGAGGCTATCACCTGGATCCTCTCTGTCCATTCCCCTCCTCCTCACCTGGATGTTTGGGCTGGGCTCAGGCTAACACCTGGATGTGAACTTTTCTTCTCCCCTTCCACTTCACAACCTAAGACCTACTGTGGGCTCCGAATACTTCCTGGAGCTGCTATGATTTCAACACTTCAGTCTGCCTCCTCGGATGTGACTAATTGCTGAAGTGCTGAAGAAGAACATAATGACGAGGAGTAAAAGTCACTTTTGAATGTACTGTAATTAGACTGCACCGCTCTACTCTGTTGGGTCCTGGCTACGGCCTGGAAAGACTTATTTCTATTGTAACTGACTGTAAATCTTCACTGTCTCTGTCTGCTGGGCCTGGCTATGTCCTGGATCTTCTGAACTGACATCATTGTGCAGTACCTCTGTTGTGATCTGGTTACTTCCTGGGCTTCCATCAGCAAAACAGGCAGCACTGCTTTACTGAATGTGTGGGATCTGTCTATGACCTGGACTGTTGCTCTCAGCCGCACATCATGGCCTTCATCAGCAGGTTGTCAGGGAGACGGTTGTTGAAGAGCATGAGGTGTGGCTGAAACACAGTTATTGATTATTCATCTATAAATGATCAGATCAATGAAATCTGCAGATTAAAATCGTCAATAATCAAATTTTAGTTAATCTTTAAGTTCAGCAGGTTTGGATGTGACTACGTTCTGGATCAGGTAATCCAACATATCGTAAATGGCTGCTAAACTAATCAATACCGATATTAATTATAGGTCAATAGTGATTATCGGTAAATATTTAGCTCCAATACCAGACGTTAGCCTGATCCCTCCACTCAGTTCATTCATGAATATTTTAAAGCTTCTGTCAGTTAATAAAGCAAGCATCTGATCGATTATTGGCAGATTGATAACGTATTGATCTTCTTTTAGCCGGAGAACCTAAGCTTGTTTGCGTTGCAGCTTCATAAATAACAGAAATATTTAGTCGCCTTTAAAGAATCTTTCACATTACAAACAAACCAGAGTTCACGTGTCGGTCGGCTGTGGCTACGTCCTGGACATTCATTTACTAACTGATTGTATCTTTAGATTGATTTAACCATTTTGTGCGTCCATGTTGGGCCATGACTACTTCCTGGAGCTCGCAGCTTCAACCTTCAGTGTCTTTTTATTTTATAAAAAAGAAAAAAAAACCTTCATGCAGTTCGACTCCAGTTTCCTTGGAACACAGCAGGGACGCCAAATGGTGTGGGCCGGTCTATTTCCTGGAACATTATGAGGGCTTTATTGGAAAGAAACATAAAAAATACAAAAGATCTGACACTGAAATCTGAAGTTTATTTTGGAATCACTGGAGAAATTTGGCCGTAACTTCATTGACACTCAGTTTTGCTTCGTCACCATTTGGCGTCCCTGAACGTTTTTGTTTGTCATGATGTGGTGCTCTCCGGGGCTCTGTCTACGCCTTGGATCATATTTCCATCCTCAGCAGGGACAACAAACGGAGCAGAAGATTAAAGTTTCAGTTTCCGTTTCGTGAATTCTTGTGTTGGGCCGGGTCTATTTCCTGATTTTGTCTTTAAATCTGACGAACTTTGGACACTTTTTCTGTCTGCTTTGCCTTCATTACTGGAATATTTTGTTTGCTCGATGGAGCCCGTCTACATCCTGGTGTAGAGTGTATTCCAGGACATAGATGGGCTCCATATCTACATCCAATGCCCAAGACGTAGACATGGGGCCCGTCTACATCCTGGATTACACTCTACACCAGGCAAACCTGTGCTGGACTTAAAGCTTTTAACGGACTTTGTGTTTTGCGTTGCCTGTATATCGATGGATTGTTTTTTTGTTTGTTTGTTTTTGTTGCTCACTGCAGAAAACATCAGTCTGGTGTTAAAATCTCAACCTGAGGGAGGAAAAACTCGACTCGTGCAGCTTTATAAACTCTTATTCCACCTTAAACCAAACCTTAAACGCAATTTTTTAAAAGTGCAAAAAGAACTGAAAGCATTAAGAAAATTAAAACCTAAATTGTTGCATGAGATTTTGGTCGATGAGTCTTTAAATCGGATGTTAGAACCGGACTGACCGGGCAGGATCGGTCTATGTGCTGGGCAGTGACTGGGTCCTGTCTCCTGCTTGTGTTTTTGTTGTTTAAATCTGTATATAAACGCTGTGATACGACTCCTAACTGTATGAAGAATCTATTTATGACTAATGATCATGACGCTAATTATTGTAACTACAAGAAAATGTGATAAAATTCTGTATGACTATGAAGTGTTTGTGTTTTTTTTAAAATAAATTGAACAGAAATCATAAATCTGATTGAAAGTTGCAAACTGTCCGTGTTCCACCTTAATTTTTTTCAGAAATGTATTCCCAGTTAGCAGAAGCTAGATTATTTGTCTTCTTAAAATGTTTTCACTTTTTGCTTAATGTAAAGAGAGGTTCATATTTTTATTTTTTGTTTAGATCAACGTTCTGATGACCCTGGATGGTTCCCTGAGGAACTCCTCAATGAATGAAACTTGACAAATTGTCTGGACACTTGAAGAACTTTGTAATTTTCCTCTTTTGACAAAACTGAATGACTCAAAAAAAAAACTCTAAAAATGTTCAAAATGACAAAAAAAACACCCAAAATTACTTCAAAATGTTAAATATTTTGTAGAAACTGCACACGAGTTTGATGTGTTTTCAAGTTTTCCACCTAAACAACTCCCCTACAACTGTAGGAGGATCCTTAATGTTAGCATGTTGTAGGCTAATGTGGCTCATGTTAGTGTCAGTGGAGGATCCTTAATGGGAGCATGTTATATGGCTAATGCAGTTAACATTAGCATCAGCTACAGCTATAGAAGGAACCTTAAAATTAGCATGTTGGAGGCTAATGTGGCTAATGTTAGCATCAGCTACAACTATGGGAGGATCCTTAGAGTTAGCATGTTATATGGTAAATGTTAGCATCAGCTGCAACTATAGGAGGATCCTCAGTGTTAGCATGTTGTGGGCTAGTGTGGCTAATGTTAGCATCAGCTGTAACTATAGGAGGATCCTCAATGCAAGCATGTTGTGGGCTAGTGTGGCTAATGTTAGCATCAGCTGTAGCTTTAGGCGGATCCTCAGTGTAAGCATGTTGTGGGCTAGTGTGGCTAATGTTAGCATCAGCTGCAACTACAAGAGGATCCTTAGTGTTAGCGTGTTGTGTAGCTAATGTAGCTAATGTTAGCATTTGCTATAATAGCAGTTAGTAGTAGTTACTGTAACAATGAGAAAATATGATACAATTCTGTCTGACAATGTGTTTGTGGGTTTTTGTGGGAAATTTGTCCAAAACGGCTAAAAAAAAGTCAAAAATTACTTAAAAACTGTCAAATATTATGTTAAATTTGCACACAATGTCCGTCTCTGTGTCAATCTTCTATCGAAACAATCAGTCACTGCTTCCTGTTTTTATTAACTATTAGCTCCACCTGATCTAAAAGAAACACCAACACCAGCTGTTCTTATAAACCAGAACCATGAAGAGGTGCAGTCAGACCGTTCTACTCTAATCAGCTGTAGAACGGTCTGACTGCTCCTCTGTCTGGTTTATATTGTGGTGGTTGAGCTCAACCTGAAACACCTGCAGCAGTAAGAGGCAGCATTAATGAGGTGTAATTAAATTTGAATATACAGTATATATATGTGTATGTATATTTAAGGCTGTAGAATGGTCTGACTGCTCCTCTTCATCATTCAGCCAAAGGGACGACGCATTTCCACTCAGAGAGGATAAAACTCATTAAAATCCAGAAAATATGAAGCTAAAAACTAAACTTTTACAAGTTTAGAAGAGCAGCATGTTTCCATTTTCAGTTCATCCAAAAAGTAACAAACTTTTATTTTAGAAAATAAAAAATCATCAAATTTAAACTGGTAGGTTTGAAAACTTCTGATCTGTAAAGTGGCTAAAGATTAATGCAGTGAAGTGAGTAGTTGAAGTTTGTACTTCATTGATAAAGTTTGTACTTGATATTTGAGTAAAAATACTTATTTACGTTTCACAGCTGTTTATGGGCGTAAACCTCTCAACCAATGAGAGTGCTCCAGCATCTGAGGGGGCGGAGCTTAACAAGGTTTAAATGGTAGGAAATGGAGGACAACACTGAAAACACAACAAAACAGAACTAAATGTGATGAAGATAAAGAACAACGTTGGGTTCCTGGTCAGCAGGTCAATGCTAATGGTTAGCTCAGTTAGCTCTGCTTTAAGTCAAGCACAGGTTTGGCTGGTGTAGAGTGTATTCCAGGATGTAGACGGGCCCCATGTCTATGTCTTGGACGTAGTCTTGGACATAGACATGGGGTCCATCTACATCCTGGAACACATTCTAAACTAAGATATAGACATGGGGCCTGTGTACATCCTGGAACACATTCAAACCGAGACGTAAACATGGGGCCTGTGTAAGTCCTGGAATACACTCTACACCAGGAGGCATACATGGGGCCTGTCCAAGTCCTGTAACACATTCTAATCCAATAAGCAAACAAAGGACCCGTCTACATCCTGGAACACAGACGCAGACATGGGACCTGTCTACATCCTGGAACACATTATAAACCAAGAGGCAAACATGGGGTCCATGTACATCCTGGAACACATTCTAATCAAATACGCAAACATAGGACCCATCTACATCCTGGAACACGTTCAAAACCAAGACGTAGACATGGGGCCCGTGCACATCCTGGAATACACTGTGAACCAGGATGTATTCATGGAGCCTGTGTACATCCTGGAATACAGCTCCGTTGGCTCCGTTGGCTCCGTTAGCTCTGTTAGCACCATTAGCTCCGTTATCTCAGTTAGCTCCATTAGCTTGATAAGATCAGCTGTTTCTAGAGGACCAGTGGAGGTAAATGTTCTGTTTCCTGCTGAGGTTTCATCCAAACCATCCTGATCTGGAACCCAGAGCTCCTGCAGGTTTTTGTTCCTCTCTGTTGTTGTGATTCTTCGCCTCCTTCCTCCTTTAGCCTCAGATCTGGTCCTGAAATAACCTGCAGGTCTGCAGAGCTGGAGGTGGTTTTACCTCAGAGAGAATCGATCGTCTGGGACTCAGAGCTTCAACTCTTTCTATGTTTGAATCTGAGCTCAGAGCTGCAGGACGTTTGTTCCACAGTTTGTGTTTTCAGGTCCAATCTGCAGCTGACAGCAGAAAACATGTTTTTATTTTCAATCTGACGGTTTAAATGATAAACTGTGACATTCAGAAGACGTTTAATTCCTCAAAGCCTCATGACTAGTTTAGCTTCACACGTTGACAGGAATTATCGTCAGGTTTTTTCTAGAAAACTAACTAACCAATGGTGGTCCAGCTCTGGATAGCTCTGCCCCCTCACTGTCTTCAGTTGAACCAATCAGAATGAGCCTCTCAGTCCTCCAGGTTTATTTACTTACTTTACAGCAACTGCTTCTGCTAAAGGCTATAATGTCTCAAAACTCACCAGATGTTCTGCTGTTAGAGTGAACACAAGAGTCTTCATGCACTGATAGCACACAGATTACTGATGGGCCCCACAATTAGCATGTTGTAGGCTAATGTGGCTAATGTTAGCATCAGCAACAATATAGGAGTATCCTTAGATTTAGCATGCTGTAGGCTAATGTTAGCATCAGCTACAACTATAGGAGGATCCTTTGAGTTAGCATGTTGTAGGCTAATGTTAGCATCAGCTACAACTATAGGAGGATCCTTTGAGTTAGCATGTTGTAGGCTAATGTTAGCATCAGCTACAACTATAGGAGTATCCCTACAGCTAGCATGCTGTAGGCTAACACTAGCATCAGCTACAATTATAAGAGGATCCTTATAGTTAGCATGCTGTAGGGTAATGTGGCTAATGTTAGCATTAGCTACAACTATAGGAGGATCTGTAGTGTTGGTGTGTTCTTCAGTTAATGTGGCTAACATTAGCTTTGATGGTCAGATCTCTGTAGAACCTTAATATAAAACATGAAACTAGGACTGTGTATTTAACTGTATTTTTATGTTAGCATCTGTTAGCTTCTCTCCTGCTCTCTGTGCTCATTAAACTGGATTTTAATGCAGCTGAACTACAATAAAACTGTTTTTATTTAGATCTTAGCAGCAGATCATTCTACAGCACTGACCAACACTACAGAATGGTCTGACCGGCTTGTCTACAGCTAACTACTAGCTAGCTAGCGTTTTCACTTTTTGGATTTTCTGATGTACTAAACTACTTTTGTCTGAAGCTGAATGTATGTAGAAATGTTACCTTAGCCAGCAGTCATCTTTGTTTTACTTCTGAGTGTCATGTGACCAGAGCAGGTGATCTGATGGTGTTCAGCTTTAACTCTAAAACAGTTTAAGATTTTTTTTATGGTTTTATTAGAATCTCAGAGTTCAGTTTGACCTGCAACTGCTCAGGCTCCGCCCCCTCCATACTTCTGTTGGTTTCAGGCCCCGCCTCCTCCACCCTTTTTGGTGTTTCACAATAAAACTCTTGTCAGAAAGTTTTCTGCTGGAGGTTGAGTTCAGGCTCGGTGGGGAAACCAAACCGCCGCTCCTCTCGACACTAATTAGCGTCGGCGGCTCCTCGTCCCGGCAAGAGATTAGAGAGGTGACGACGGGTGGCCTTAAAGAGATAGCGCCTGATTGGCCGGGCCGGGGGTTAATTGAAAGGGACGGAGTGATGAAGTGGTTTTAATTAGACGGAAACCTCGGAGGGAGCCGATTGTCTGCTGCTCTCTGATTCGTCACAACTTCTCTCCAACTTCATCACGTCTCCAAAGTTCAGAGCCGGATACCCAGAATGCATCAGTGCTGCCGGTTAACGCTGCAGAGATTCTCAGTCGGACATTCAGGTTTAGCTTTTCTCTGCTTCAGTTTCTTTTTCTTTTCATGTTTGAGGAAGAAAATAAACTTTCAGAGAAGAACCTGGAGTCAGTCAGAAAACTAAAAACACATTTGGACTCGACATGACGAATAGGAAGTACTGACGTTGTTTTATCATAATTCACTTCACCTGATCCAGATCAGAGCAGCGTTACCACCTGAGGACTCACCTGGTTACCACGGATACAGAAAACAGGAATGATAAAGCAATTACTGAGAAACGTAACGCAAAAATGACAAAAAAGCAGCAAAATATTACAAAGAAAACTATCAGAAGTGACCCAAACAACAAAAAGACACAAAATGACAACAGAGACACAAAACGACCATCGATCAGCTGCCACCAATAATTTCATCAATAAAAGGAGGAACTCTACAAATAGATGGAGCCCTCCAGACCTAAATACTTCAGTGTTACATCAGAATGAATTTAAAGTGTTCTAAAAATGTTTTCTTTACCAATTATTTTTCTCCCTGTGGTCCAGGATTTAGACAGAGCCACTGATCAATCGATTATTGGTTATTAAGGTGGTTTATTTATTTAATCATATTACAGCAAAACGTCCCAAACTCCAACACTTTAAATCTAAATTAGTAAAATGCTTTGACTCTTTTCCTCTTTTCAGTCCAGTCAACATGCAGAGCTGATTCATTTAAATGTCATTCATATTTGAACGTTTGATGAGCCAATCAGAGAAGAGGAAGGTCTGAGGTCATTAACTAATGGTCTGGGTTATTAAAAGAGAAGCTTCTGAGAGACGCTGGAAGGAGGAAATGTGAGGAGCTGAAAGGAGAGGCGAGGAAACGAAGTCTGAGGATGAAATGTGAGGAGAGAAGAGAGGAGGATGAGAACCTGAAGGAGTGAAGGAGACGGAGAGGAAAATATGTGGAGTCTGAAAGTTTATCTGCAAGGAAACAAAACAGCTCAGAAGTTATTAAATAGTTGTCATTGTTATATTATTGGAAATATAAATATCAGAGTCATCAGCATAGAGACGAACAGAACAGTTCGAACATGTTGATGATAAAACAGAATGAGTGAAAGTCAGTGGATGAATATTCTCTGTGGTAAACACTTCATTTAGGGAGAACATTAACAGACAGTTCACCTGAAATGAACACCTTTAATCATCCCACACACATCCAAATGTACAGAAATCTGCATTTTACACACGAAATCACACATTTTTGTTGTATTTCAATCAACAACAAAATCAAATTATTTCACAGATATTTGCTGTTACTGGAAACAATAAGTATGTTTAAAAAGGACTGAAAATGTTAAATATTTATTAAAGTATTTCAGATTTTTCTTGTTTTGTCAAATTACAAACAATGAATTGTAAAATCCCCCACAAAAAAAAAAAGTAATTTTTTGGATGATGTCAAAAACAGTTCATCATCTCAGTTTTAAGGCAAATAAAAAATGTAAACTTACAGCGATTTTCTGTCATCTTTATATTATTTGTATATTTTTTGGTGCCCAACAACAGATTATCAAATTTCTCAACATTTTCTTCACTTAATTTATTGAAATGACGTTGAAAATACCCCGAGTTTTGGTAAATTATAAATAATAAGTAGTAAAATTGCAGTAAAAAGTATTAATGTACATGATAAGCTGATGAGAATAATGTCTACAACAAAAATCTGTCATTTACTCTTTTATTGTCACAAAGTTACATCATTTTACTGTCATTAAATCAGAAAGAAATGTCTTATTTTACAGATATTGTGCATTATTTTCTGAATTTTACACCCTTGTGTTGTTTTTAACTGATTTATTCTTTCATTATTTTTTTAAAAAATATTTATTTTCGAGTGTATTCTGAAATATATTTTAGTTTTCATCTGATTAGGTCGTATTGTTTTTTTTTTTTTTTGTGAACTTGTCCACTCATCTGTTGTCAGAGATCAGAACATAAATAACAGAATCTTCAGTATAAAGACAAATAACATTCAGAATATGTTTGAGAAAAGTTGTTCATCCGTTTGTCGGATATTCCAGATTCTGAATCAATGACATGATGAGAAATAAGAGAGAAACTTTCAGGTTTTGTCTTCAGTAGTTCCTCAGATGTTAATGAGAAAATAAACCTGATGGGAATTAGCTTTTTTTTTCTAAATAAATCCCTGAAATTATTTCATTTGTTAAGCTTAAATTATCTTAGCCAATATCCAGATTTTATGCTCTAAAAATGTCAATTCCTCCTCGCTTTTACTAAACTTACTTAAAACTGTTCAAAATGTCTCAGTTTGTCTAAAATTAGATATAAATTGTTCACACTGGCTGAAATGTAATAAATAAAAATGGATAAAATTTTCCAAAACTACTTAAAATTTCTCTAAATCTGTTAAAATAGTTTAAAATTGGATTAAAAATGATCTATAACGACTAAAAGATCGTCCAAAATTAGACAAAATGATCCAAATAATCTAAAATTAGGTATAAATTGTTTATTCTACTCAAAAACTGTCCATAATTACTCAAAAGTTGTCCAAAATGTCTTCATCTCCTGAAAAATGAGAGATTATTCATGTACTGTCCAATATTCCAGATTCTGGATCAATGACATGATGAGAAATAAGAGAGAAACTTTCATGTTTTTACCTCTAATAGTTTCTGAGTTATTCTTGTTCAGACTCAGATTTAATGAGAAAATAAACCTGATAAATGTGAGTTCTTTAAAAGGCGTATCATGTGAAGTATTTGTTGTATTAAACTGAACTTTCATGAATAAACTCATTTCCAGGCCGATCAGAAACAGGGAAATCTTTTTTAATTTTCTGTTTCTCAGGCTGCAGCTCAGCTCGACTTTTCTTCGTCTTTCCGTAGAAACTGAACCTCAGATAATAAACTCCTGTCCTCCTTCTGGTGGTTTAACATCAGATAAAAGTGCAGAAAGTCGGACGCTGATGTTTGATGTCTTTCTGTGAATCCAGGCTGAGATGAAGCCAGAGACCAACATGGAGCAGAACTGGAGGACGGTGAAGCATTTAGACCTGAACCGATCGATAACATTTGGCATTTGGAGGAGGGTTCAGGTTTCCACTAAGTGCTCCCAAATATCACAAACACTTTTCTGTGTTTCAGACAGAAATAAATGGATCAGATCCTCCAGACATGAAGGACGCTCAGCAGATATTCAGAACCAGCAGCAGGAAGACGGAAATATTAACGGATCCAGATCAGATCACGGTCAAAGATCTCACTTCTCAATAATCTGTAGTCAGTATTCACAAAAACAAATCGTCTCCACCTAGATTTAGCTGAAGAAGTAGGTGAGATAATTACTGCACTGATGAATAACAGCTTTTCTAACCCGACAGCTGATTCTCATTTCTTAAACCACCGTGTTGGAAGACATCTCCTGTGGTCATGGAAAGGATGATAATCATCTCAGAAGGGTCAAACTATTGACCTGCATCAAGCAAAGAAAACAACTAAGGAGATGAAACGACTAAAAGCAGGTTAAGAACCGCCCAACGCATCATTAGAACCTGAAGGATGGTGGAGAACCGTCATCTTCAGGAACAAATGAGGTCTGAAGAGTCCAGATTTACCCTGTTCCAGACTGATGGGGGCTGTAGTTTAGGTCTGGTTTTGGTCTGACTTTGTGCTGGTTTTAGACGTTTTTAGGACTGGTTTCAGACTGGATTCTGACTGGTTCTGAGCATGTTATTGGTCTGGTTTAGCTTTGATTTTGCTCCTGGTTTTAGACCTTCTAAGGACTGGTTTAGGACTGGTTTTACAATGTCTTTGACTTTTTTAGGAGCAGTTTAGGTTTGATCTTGGTCCTGGTTTTACACTT
This sequence comes from Acanthochromis polyacanthus, assembly GCF_021347895.1. Taxonomy (NCBI): domain Eukaryota; kingdom Metazoa; phylum Chordata; class Actinopteri; family Pomacentridae; genus Acanthochromis; species Acanthochromis polyacanthus. The sequence goes on from NC_067118.1 coordinate 4,346,408, forward strand.
TTTGAGGATTGGTTTCAGACTATCTCTGACCTTTGACAGGTCTTTTGGACGTTTTTTTTAACCCCAAGAACACCAAACCTCCCAACAAGCATGGAGGTGGCAGTATCATGCTCTGTGGAACAAAGTAAATGGAATAATGAAGGAGGAGGATCACCTCCATGCTCTTCAGGAGAACCTGAAACCATCAGCAGAAGGTTGATCTTGGATACAGTTGGATGTTTCAACCAGACAATGAGCCCAAACACACATCAGATGTGGTAAAGAAATGGTTCCATCAGGCTGGAATGAAGGTTCTAGAATGAAGGTTCTAGAATGAAGTTTCTAGAATGGTCTCCCCAAAGTCCTGACTTAAACCCATCAAGTCAGAAAGACCACAAATGTAGTGAAATGACACCAGAACTGTTGCAGCCTGCCTACCAGCCTGTGGGGGTTAGGGTTCTGATCTGGGGTTGGTCAGGTT